>NW_024098582.1:30000-104403 GCF_016545835.1 Crotalus tigris | reverse complement strand
GATAGGCATGTTGCTGCAATGCCTTATTGAGTGTGCATTTGTAATCAGCACAAATGCGAATGTCCCAATTTGCCTTTAGAGGCGTGACAATGGGGGTCTCCCATGGGCTGGAATCAACAGGTTCTAGGATTCCTTGTTGGATTAGTTTGTCTAATTCAGTGTCAATCTTACTTTTTAAAGCAAAAGGGACCCTTCTTGCTTTATTCCTAATGGGAGTGACAGTGGGGTCTAGCTTTAAGGACACAGATGGTCCTTTGAATGTGCCCAGCTGGGGGCTGAAAACATCTGCAAATTCTTTGCAGACTTCCTGTAGGTCGAGTGTTTGTAAGCTGTTGAGTCCTGTGATGTGTATCCCCAGGGCCTCAAACCAATCGAGTCCTATGAGACTCGTTCGTTCACCCCCTACTACTAATCAGTCTAGTGGACCTTCAAAACTCTTGTATTGCACGTTAAGGGTGGCCTCCCCCTTAACACACACTCTGAGTTCTGAAAATCTGTTAATACAATATCAGAAGGCCTTAACTTGGCCTTAGACCCACTTCTGGAACAAATCTTCCTAAATGTATGCAATGAAATGATGGACAGGGCAGACCCTGGGTCTAGTTCCATAGATAATGGAACCCCTTGTAGCTTCACGTTGAGTGACAGCTTTTTCTTCATGGGCTTGTGTGTGCCTGTTCTACAGATGCTTCTAGCGAAGGCAAAAAACTACCCATTCTGGCTGGGGACTTTGGTACCCTTCAGGGTTCTTCTTGGGTTGTGCTTTCGTCGGGCCAGGACACACAGCGCAATGTGCCCTTGTTGCCGCATGCCCGGCAGGATAGCGGGAGCGGAACTTGCAGTCGGTTTCTCCTGTGGCGACCCTCCACAGCCGATCACTTGAGCGGGCTGAAGAGCTTCCTTCTGAGTTCTCCTTCGCGGGTGTAGACGGTCGACTTCTTCGCGGATCCTCCTCGGAGTTCGCTCGGACGTCTTCTTGGTGCACGGAATGCACCCCTGCACTGCTTCTAGATCGGCCGCATGTTATTGACGCGACGCCATGCTGCTTCTTCGCGGTGGCTTCCCTTAAAGCGTTTGGAGGATAATTCTCCTTAGCGAAAAGTCTCTGTGGTAGCTATCGATGAATCAACCGAACACGAATCGGTCCCTCAGCGCTCCTCGAGGTCCCCTTGAACCGCAGGGCTGGGCGGCCTTCCGTAACGCGGCGATGTATTCCTTGACGGACTCACCGGACCGTTGATCCCTCTGCTCGAAGGTGTGGCGCCATGAGATACCGGACACCTTGGGGTGAAAGTGGTCCTTCAGCAGCTTCTTCAGGTCTGCGTAGCTTACAGACTCTACTGGAACAGGTGCTGCAAGGTTTTCTGCGATTTCGAAGGCGTCTTGGCCGCAAGCGCAAAGCCGGGTGGCAGCCTTCAAGCTATCTTCCCTCACTTGGTTTGCCTTGAAGTAGTTCTCCATTCTGGATACGTAGGACTCCCACCGCTCTGGATGTGAGACGTCGAATTCCGCAAGCCTTCCGATTTTCGCCATCTTCGGATCTTCAGGAGACGGGTCTATCAGCCAGCCTACCCCCGAATGCGCACTGGATTGGCGGGCAGCTGCTGAGTCAACACCGTTCCTCTTCCGCCGCTCAGGACTCCTTGGGTAAGCTTACACTTTTTCCTTTCCAGGTAGTGCAAGGCATCCCATCCTCGTCGCCAGTGTTGCGTCCTTGGCGGGAAAACAGACACGAGAAGCAGCTGGAGTTCTCAGGTTCTTTTATTCAGCGTTCAGCTTACAGGAAGATGGCTTCAGCTCGCCCAAACGCCTCGCAGCCTCTTATATAGGCAACTCCCGGGTAAATGGGTTACTTTTCCCGCGCCAGCACCCGCGCATGCGCACGGCGCTGGCGACAGCCTGTCTGGTCCCGGGCAGCTTTGCACCTGCCCGGGACTGCCTGCAAACGCCCGAGCCGTTTGCAAAGGCTCGGGACATAACACAAATATTCTCTAAAGTTTGCAATAGGTCCTTGAGATGGACAGGATCCTTTCTCTTTTTGTACCCCTTTAAGAATATGGATTAGTACATATAGTCAAGGCCATGGTTTTCCCAGTTGCAATGTATGGCTGTGAAAGTCGGACCATAAGAAAGGCTGAGTGCCAAAGAATTGAGGCCTTTGAACTCTGGTGCTGGAGAAGACTCCTGCGAGTCCCCTGGACTGCAAGGCCGTCCAACCGGTCAGTTCTAGAGGAGATCAACCCCGACTGCTCTTTAGAAGGCCAGATCCTGAAGTTGAAACTCAAGTACTTTGGCCACCTAATGAGAAGGAAGGACTCACTGGAGAAGGGCCTAATGCTGGGAAAGATGGAGGGCAATAGAAGAAGGGGACGACAGAGAATGAGGTGGCTGGATGGAGTCACTGAAGCAGTAGGTCTGAGCTTAAATGGACTCCAGAAGATGGAAGAGGACAGGAAGGCCTGGAGGAATGTTGTCCATGGGGTCACGATGGGTCAGACACAACTTCGCAACTAACAACAAGAATATGGGTTATGCAGATTTGGGTTACAGTCTTCCTACTTACCTCATATGGAGTATGGAGAGATGTTTGCATGTTTGAAATACTGGGGCCAAGAAAAACTTACAGTATCTCCAAGGTCCAATGCTTTCTCATGGGAGACAAACTTCTCACTTACACTGCCTTGGTAGGGCTACTGTTAAAATGGATCTTTAAATACCCTTTTGGAAATATTGATGAAGTTGCTGTATCAATTGTCGCCTGAGGGTAAAAAGAACCCTTTCTGGGCAACTAGGAAGCAAATCACAGGAAGTGTTAATACCACTTTATAAGGCCTTGATAAGACCACACTTGGAATACTGCATCCAGTTTTGGTCACCACAAAAGATGTTGAGACTCTGGAAAGAGTGCAGAGAAGAGCAACAAGGATGATTAGGGGGCTGAAGGCTAAACCTTATGAAGAATGGTTGCAGGAATTGGGTAGGGCTAGTTTAATGAAAAGAAGGACTAGAGGGGACTTGATAGCATCTTCCAATATTTGAGGGGCTGCCATAGAGAAGAGGGGGTCAACCTGTTCTCCAAAATACTAGAAGGCAAGAGAAGAAACAATGGATGGAAACTAATCAAGGAGAGAAGCAACTTAGAATAAGGAGAAACTTCCTGACAATTAATCAGAGGAATGGCTTCAATCCAGAAGTTGTGAATGCTCCAACACTGAAGAGATTAGACAACCATTTGTCTGAGATGGAGGTTGGACTAGAACAATGATGGCGAACCTTTTAGAGACTGAGTGCCCAAACTGCAACCCAAAACCCACTTATTTATTATGAAGTGCCAGGGCTGCATCAGCATTGTGATGTCCTCTGGGAGGGAGGAAAGGGAGGTGCCTCTGAGTGCTGCCTCTGGCATGCAAAAACTGGGGGCGCAAAAATGGACCACCGTGCTGCAAGGCGCAAAAACGGCTGCCGCCGCTCCGCAGGGTGCAGATACAACGCGCTGCACCACACAAGAACGAGGCAGGGCTAGTGAGTATCACGCAGGCACTAGCCCCGTCCCATTTGCAGTGCGTGCATGCTCGTGGCCCATGTGTGCATGGACGCATGTAAAATGCTTCCCCCTCCCTTTTCTTCCAGTCCACCAATTGACAATAGTTGGTGCCCTCTGCTCTACCACCTCTACTCAAGCTTGCTAGTCGGCCACTTCGCCTCCTTTGTGCTGGGCGGGGCTCCTGCTCCGGGAGGCAGTGGCGGCCTCCTGCTGGTGGCCGTGGCACGTGTGCCAACAGAGAGGGCTCTGAGTGCCACCTCTGGTACGCGTGCCATAGGTTCACCACTACTGGGCTAGTTGATCTTCAAGGTCCCTTCCAACTCTGTTATTTTGTGTAAAAAATCTCTCTCTCTCTCTCTCTCTCTCTCTCTCTCTCTCTCTCTCTCTCTCTCTCTCTCTCTCTCTCTGTCTCTTTCTGTCTCTGTCTCTCTCTCTTCTTTATTATTACAATCATTATTATTCATTATTCTCAGATCAGGTACCAAGATCATGCAGTGGCTATAGATCAGTGTTTCTCAACCTTGACCATTTTAAGGCATGTGGACTTCAACTCCCAGAATTCCACAGCCAGCAATGCTGGCTGTGGAATTCTGGGAGTTGAAGTCCACATGCCTTAACATGGTCAAGGTTGAGAAACACTGCTATAGATAATTGTGCATGTCACCACTTTCCAGAAAAAGAACTGTGTGGAAAGGTCCAGTAGAGGAGCCTTCCATTTTTGATCGAAAATGAATATTTTTCACTTCACTGCCCTAGGGTCACTGCCTACATAAGAACAGAATAAATGGCCATTGTCAGAAACTGTAATAGGCTATCCAAAATAGAGAATCCTCTCAGAGGAACTGTCTCCAGTTTGGGGGGGGGAGGAGGAGGGGAAAAAAATGAGATTGCTTAACAGGGATTGTGAATGCATTGTGAACCTTGGGCAGCCTGCCTGTATTTATGAAAGAGCGGAAAAAAGATGGTTGTGGTTTGGGGGGAAAAATTCATTGCTGTAAGTCCGGGCCTTCTCGTGTTTTAAACTGTGGTTTCTCCAGTGCTTCTTGGCTTGGTTACAGGGACAAAAGAGTAAGGAGGAGAGGTGAAGATGAAGCCGTTTGGAATGAGTTACAACCTTTTGTTCAGATTTCCCCAAAAAGGAAGTTCTGGTTATGTAAGAATGCTAAGCTTGGCGTTCAACCAATTCCTGTTTTTCCCGGAGGACAAAACAAACTTTTGAAGTTTTTCCAAGAGAAGGAAAAAGGTTTCAAAGAAATGTTTCTGACCAAGGCGATCAGACTGTTTTTTAAAAACTGGCACCACCAACTGCCTTTGCCAACCAAGTACTTCAAAGAAACAGAGGGAAGCAGATTAAAAAGAACTTCTCCTCTTTGATTGGAGAACTAAAAGAAAGGACCTTTGTTTGGTGCAGAGCTATAGGTTGCCTTCACATCCAAACCATGCTGTTAATTTGGGCCTAGGCCCGCGGTGGTCCACGGGGTCAAAGAAATCAAGGTGGCACATAATGAGGACCAGTGTTTCTATTTCAATCAAGACCGTCATCTTCAACTATCTTCTGGAGATACCCCTGGCTGTCACACCACAGTAAATAAGTCATTTTACAGACTTCCTCTGATGTCTACGGAGATTCTAAGTCAGACATGTCAAACACAAGGCCAGGGGCTGGATGCGAAGTGGTTTCATGTGGCCTGCGAAGCCATCCTGGAAACAGCGAGGGAATGGCCCCTGCTGCCTTGGCCCTGGCCCAGGCCGGCCGGGAGCCAATGTACAATTTTGTGGTGGCCATCTATGCTGAAATGCATTCAGTCTTAGCTCCACAAGGCCGTCTAGAAACAGCGAGGAATCAGCCCCTGCCGCGTCGCCCCCGTCCCCTGGGTGCATGCTGGGGAGGTGTCACCCTTTGTGAGGAATGAAGAAATGCACCATGCCTTGGCACTTGCCCCAGTCCTAGCCCCTTCTGCCAGAGACCCTCAGATCTGTCCCACTCCTGCCTAGGCCCCCACAGGCACCCTTGACAGGAAGGATGTAGAGCTGGCCATGCCCACCCAGTAGGCCACACCTATTGCATCCATGCCCACCCAATAGGCCGCACCCACCATGGCCATACCCACCCAACCCCCCGAGGGCAACCGCAATGCTGATGCAGCCCTCAGTGAAATTGAGTTTGATACCCCTGTTCTAAGTCATCCAAGTCATGGTGGTCCCACAAGTACTTTTTCAAAAGGCCACTGGACTTTCTTTGTTTTTCCTTGCAGATGTTTTGCTTCTCATCCAAGAAGCTTCTTCGGTTCTGACTGAATGGGGAAGGATGGAAGGATCTATATATATTCCTTGCAGTCATCTGGTCATTAGTACTCCCTCTGAGAATCATTTAGGCCACTTGAAGGTTTATCTGTGCCACATTCTGGAGAGAGAGGACTGCTGGTTTGAAAGAGGAGTCAAAGAGACCATCTGCATTAAGATTGAACAGCCCTATCTCAACAGAGAGGGAGGGATACAATTAATACCACTTTACAATGCCTTGGTAAGGCCACACTTGGAATACTTCATCCAGTTTTGGTCACCATGATGTAAAAAAGATGTTAAGACTCTAGAAAGAGTACAGAGAAGAGCAACAAAGATGATCAGGGGACTGGAGGCTAAAACATATAAGGAATAGTGGCTGGAATTGAGTATGTCTAGTTTAACGAAGAGAAGGACGAGGGGGGACAGGATAGCAGTGTTCCAATATCTCAGGGGCTGCCCCAAAGAAGAGGGAATCAAGCTATTCTCCAAAGCACCTGAAGGCAGGACAAGAAGCAATGGATGGAAACTAATCAAGGAGAAAAGCAACCTAGAACTAAGGAGAAACTTCCTGACAGTTAGAACAATTAACCAGTGGAACAACCTGCCTCCAGAAGCGGTGAATGCTCCAACACTGGAAGTTTTTAAGAAGAGACTTTATAGCCATTTGTCTGAAATGGTGTAGGATTCCTGCCTGAGCAGGGGGTTGGACTCGATGACCTCCAAGGTCCCTTCCAACTTTATTATTATTATTATTAATATTATTATTATTATTGATCATCGCACAGTCAGCCGGATGTTCAGACTGGATTTGCATTTTGTCTACCAATCGAGTCCTTACCCAGGACCTGGGATAGGCAGATGTGGATGTTTGATGGTATTACAGATATCGTCGCAGGATGGAAGCAGTTCCTAGTAAGGCCGCCTTTTGCAATTGACTAATAGCGAATTTGTCAATGCCAATGGTGTTCAAATGGTGCTCCAGTTGTTTTGGGATTATTATTATTATTATTATTATTATTATTATTATTATTATTATTATTATTATTACCACTTATCTCCAGTTTACAGCACAGTCCTTTCAGCAGTCCCAAGAAAATCGCACACCCATGTGTACTATTCAGGTGACCCAAAAGGCCCAGGTAAACCTCCAAGTGGCTGAACACCTCTCTAAAAGAATGCAACTAACCAGTTGACTGCAAGGCGTATAAATCCTTCCATCCTCCACCATTCTGTCAGAACTGAAGAAGCTTCTTGGATGAGAAGAGAAATGTCTTTAAGGAAAAACAAAGTCCAGTTTCCTGTTGAAAAAAACACTCATCAGCTCTGGCCTGATGAGGTATCTCCACCTCTGAGGGAGACGGGAGGTTAAGAAATAGGAAAGATAAGTAAATAAAGTAAAAGAATGTTGTATGACAAAATACAAAGCAGCAATTCGTAAGCTTTGGGGAAAAAATATTCCTGGGCATAGAAAACCGTTAGTAGCCCACGTGCCTATTGCAAAGTGAACTCAAAAGGAGATGATCTGAGGGACTGGTCTTCCCCTCACTTCTGTTTCCTGACAATTTTTTTTTATATTAAAAAGGTTTTATTTTCCATTTATTCATACAAAATAAAATAAATTCCTAACCATTGGTACTGCCTGCCCATTCCCCCCAGGCTGTGTCCACCCTCTCTAATCTTTCCCCACTTCCCTCCTCTTTCTCTCCTCCCCTCCTACTCTCTTCCCCTCCCCTTCTCCTCTAACCATCCTACTTCCTCCCTACTCCTTCCTCCCTTCTCATCCCTCTCACACGCAGCATAGGGGAAATGCCCAAGCGTTTACCATGTCTATATTATCCTTACCCACCCACTCACCCACCCACCCACCCTCAACCCTCCCCCCCTCGCTTCCCAGAGCAGAGTACAGGGTTATTAATAAGAAAGTTAACAATAATAAAAAAAAAGAAAAGAAGAAAAAAAAGAAAAAAACATCATACTTAACCTTTAACTCCCCTTAAATTAAGTCATATAAACAAATCTTTACAACAGTTACTATAAAATTTACTCATAAAATAAATGAAACTTTATAGTCCCATATTTTTTTTGAATATAATCTATCCATCTTCTCCATACAATAATATATCTTTCTTGTGTGTGATCCTTCAAATAAGCAGAAATTTTTGCCATTTCTGCAAAGTTAGAAACTTTAAATATCCATTCTTCTAAAGCAGGCAACGAGTCCTTCTTCCAATACGAGCCTACTAATAACCTTGCTGCAGTTAATAAATGACATTTTTTTTTTATTAAGCTGCTAACAATGGAAATGAATCAGACACGTAAATGTAATTGGTAAAAGGAAAAAAGGCTCGTGAAGATCCTTATCAGGAAATCACACTGGACATCGCTAGAGTTCTTTGGGACGTATGGGTTCAACCTACTTCCCACGGTGTGGAGACCATTTGCAGGGGACACCTCCTCACCAAAGAATCTTAATTTTCTAGGTTGTCCATTGATGAGGAGGTGACTTGGGGTGACCTGTTTCAGGGCGGGTAAACGGTCATCGGGCCCAACTCTTGTAGGGATCTAAAAGTACTTCTTCAGTCTGTGAAGGAAAAGTCTCCATCATGGTTCAGTCCAAGCCGGGGATAAACAACATGGCGACTGCTTTAGAAAGAAGGTTGCAGTTTATTGAAGAAGAGAGCCAGACAGGAAGATGGCTCTGGCTGGAAAGAGGAAAAAAAGGGGCTGAGCACATGTGGGGAATGGGTTTTTATACCCTCTGGAGCCGTTTGTTTGGAGTTGCTTCCTGTGGTATGAACTTTGACCTGAGTATGAGTGTGCCCTTTGGTATCTCTGTGTTAATCCTATTATGTCCTGTCTTAGAGTTTGGGTGGGGTATGCAGATTTTAGGTGTCTTTGTCTTCTTGATCTTCTAGCTGGGCCTCCATCTGCATTTCTACAGAGCTGGTTTCTGCTTGGGGGAGGGAGATCTGGGGCTATTAAGAAAAACTGGGCCTGCTTTTCTGCCTCTTTAAGATCCTTTGAGGAAATATATTTTCCTGCCCTTTTAATATTTCCTTCTCTGGGGGGCTGACTTCCCACAAGTCCAAACCTTGAGTATGATGTTTGTCCCTCAATGATGAAGGAGACCAGAACACCAGTTCCTACACCCAATATCCTTTGTATTTTATTTTGGTCAACCACAGAGGGTGGAGCTCTGAAATTGACTAGCCTGTCTCAAGTAGGGAAGATATCGGGCAGCAACCAGAAGGGAAGTTTATTGTGGGTGAGAGAGCTTTGTGATTTATATCATGGTGAATTTCTCCCGGAACTGAAATGGCTAACAGCCAGTAGCAGGAATATCTGCAGTGGAGGATCAAAAGAAGACAGTGGCTTTGAATACCTGATGCCCATCATATCTGTAGAAAATGGACATCTATATTTTTTGACAGCCCCCCCCCCTGCAAAAACATTAGTCAGAAAGTCCATGAACCATACATTGTGAAGATAGCTCATGTTTTAGTATTATTGACGTCAACCCGGTGCATGTGTTTAAGGCTTAGCCTTATGCAATGTTAGCACCTGAAATAAAACGTCACATTGAATTTGTAAAGATAAATGCACTTTTTAAACTCAGCATAACCAGATTAGTCCCTGACCATAATAATAAGGGTCAAGGAAATGATTAGCATATAGATAGCTCTTTCCAGATTCCTGCTTTAAGCATCTAGTTCTTTTTTTTTTACCCCTATGACTTGCATCATTTTAAATGCAAAATGATGCAAGTCATAAACTCAAAGAAAATTAACTCCAATCAATTTGAGTGGACTTCCCCCCCACACCAGAGCGTACAAAAGAACAATGGTTTAACAAACAGATAAAAAGGTGCTTTCCATAGCTATCTGGCAAACACAATTATATATCTCTTTAACTTGAATCTATATTCTTTTTCATATGTTTTAGCTATCTTAGTTCTGAACATTCAGAAATTGGTGATAAATGGCAAATCAGTACAGAGATTAGGAACAGGATCAAAGCTGAGTAGTCTTACTAAACATAATTAATACATTTATAAAATATTTTTGAGCTTCAAAATGAGCCCTGGAGATTCAGATTTACAGGGAAAAGCGAGTTAGATATAAAAAAGGGGGGAAATATCAAATCTATCATCTATCTATCTATCTATCTATCTATCTATCTATCTATCTATCTATTATCTATCATCTGTCTATTTATTTATCATCTATCATCTAAATATCTAATATCTATCTATATCTATCATCTATCTTTGTATATTTTTATATCTTTATATCTATCTATCTATCTATTTTCCATCCATCCATCCATCCATCCATCCATCCATCCATCCATCTATCTAAATGGATAAATAAATAAAAAGTCAAATCAAATACTATATCTTCATTACAACCATTGACCAGACTTTGCAATAAGAGAGTACAATAAACAGGGAAATAATTAAACACCGCAATTTACTATTGGGGAAGGGAAAAAAATAATAATAGGAGAGTAAAAGTGTGTAACTAATGAAAAGTTTTGTCCAGTTTGTATAACTTGGTGAAACTCTTTGGCCCCTGACACATGAGCGTGGGGCCTTAAAAAGCATCCCTTAAAAAAGAACAAGCATAAATTTTTCATGCCCTATAAATATAAATGTATATACCCCTACACCTTTTATATTCATAAAAATATATGCAGAAAGTTTTTCAGACAGACGTCTGATTGATTACACCTTGACATTTTCAACTGCTATACTGCAGTTTTACTTTTTACAATCTCTTTTGCCTTGCAGCCCCCCCAACTAGGGGCGTTAAGCAGGCTCAAGTCACAACTGCGAAACACTACAAATCCAAATTTCTTTTTCTGACAAAGAGTTAAAGAATGAAATTGGGAGACTAAGATGGCCATTTCGAGCTCATTCTGCTCTCTTCAGTTAGCCACACCCTTTATGGGATTCGAACCTGGGCAGTTTACATACTAGGCAGACATCTGTCTGAAAAACTTCCTGCATATACTCCCTTGACTCGGCTGGCAAAGAGGGGAGGAGAGCCTGTGGCTTGGTGGTTAAATCACTGCCTTGTATGTAAACTGCCCAGGTTCGAATCCCATAAGGGGTGTGTCTAACTGAAGAGAGCAGAATGAGCTCAAAATGGCCATCTTAGTCTCCCAATTTAATTTTTTAACTCTTTGTCAGGAAAAGAAATTTGGATAAATATATATATATTTAAATAAAAGGTACCACCAAAAGTTTACCCCTTTCTAAATGTGCATTGAATGCACGATGCATGTTAGAAAAAAAAAAGGATCAGACTTCAGCTGCAAAGAGGTGGTCATGATAACTACCATTTTGGATGGCCTGGATGTCCCCCATACAGCAGCACGTAGCCCAGAGATAGCTAAGAAATTAGGGAGAAAAATGAAATATATTGCACACGAAATCGAATACAAAAGAGGTTTCCAGCATGTTCCTTCCTCCATCTAGCTTGTTTCATGCTCGTTATGATTCATCACAAAAGGTTGATTAATAGTGGGGGCGGGTTGGGAGGTATCTTCCCCTTGCCACTCTCTGTAGTGCACCAAGCATGGCTGACTCAGCGATCTTCCTAATTGGGTGGCACACGGCCATCTGCTTAATGAGGAGCTACATGCGTGGCTGACAACCCGTTCGGGCTAGATTGTGTCATTTGTGCATGGAAGCAAAAATCTGATGAGCAGCAGCGGTGACAGTGATGAACTTTTTACTGTGTCTCCCCCCCCCCGTTGTGCTTCGAATAGGGGAGAGCAGAATCCGAATCCAAGGCTTGAGGTCTTCTGCTCTTCACCCTACTTGAGCAAATCATACTCTATTTGGGATTATAGAAATAAGATCCATTGTTCCTCTGTATAAGAGAATAATAGAACAACAGATTGGAAGGGACCTTGGAGGTCATCTAGTCCAACCCCCTGCTCAGGCAGGAAACCCTATATACCATTTCAGACAAATGGTTAAAACTTCTTAAAATCTTCCAGCGTTGAAGCATTCACAACTTCTTGAGGCAGGTTGTTCCACTGGTTGATTGTTCTCACCGTCAGGAAATTTCTCCTTAGTTCCAGGTTGCTTCTCTCCTTGAGTAGTTTCCATCCGTTGCTTCTTGTCTTGCGTTCAGGTGCTTTGGAGAATAGCTTGACCCCCTCTTCCTTGTGGCAGCCCTTCACATATTGGAAGGCTGCTATCACGTCACCCCAGTCCTTCTTTTTCACTAGATCTGAATTCATTCCGGCGTTGTTGAGGTTGCGTATTATCTTTGGGTTTTGTAACAAGCTGAGGGAGACTTCAGCCCCAATCAGCGACTTTTCAGCCTCACTGATGAAAGCATGAAAGCGTTTGACACCTACTTCAATCTCTTCTACTGAAGTCTGCAGAATTACATCTCAGATTTTTGTATCAGATGACGCTGACATCACCATCTAGCAGTGCAAAAAAGTCTCATCTTTTAACATGGCAGAAGCTGCGTCTGTTTAATTATTCTTGACAGTAGGAAGTTGCTTTTATGATTTTATATCTCCATCCATTGGCAAAACCCGCAGGCTGAAAGCAGGGGAATGATATGAAAATCCCTACAGGCAGACCTTGACTTACAACACTTGTTTAGTAACTGTTTGAAGTTATAATAGCCCTGTAAAAAAGTGGTGAAGCGTCCTGTCACTGGAACGAAAAGAAATTGTTTAGCCTAACTATTGCTATCTCGCTTTTGTAATCAGAGTTTGCATCAAGGGGAAAAAAAATCATGCAAGAGTGGGAAACATGTACATGGATGGGATGTACTGAAGAAGGGAATAAGGGAGTGTACAGGAAAAATTGATGTCTTCTTTATGATATAATGGCTCTGTTGTCTGATTTTCATTGGCTAAAGTTTATTCTTAATTTACATGAAAGCTGGGACATGACCGGTGAAGTAAAGACAAGGATAGAAAAAGCCGAACAGCATTCTTCCAAATGAAAAAGGTCTTCTGCAGTCACAACATAAGCCTAAGACTGAAAATCAGGCTTGTCAGATGCTATATTTTTTCTATCCTGCTCCATGGAGTAGAGAGTTGGTCTCTGACAGAAAGCCACCTGAAGAGACTAGAAGCATTTGAAATGTGAATTTACAGGTGGCTGTTACGTATAAGCTTGGTTGACAAGATCAGAAATGAGGAGGTGATCAGCCGCCTGGGAAAGCCCAGGGAAATCATCAAAACAATTAAAAAATGAAAATTAGAATATTTCAGACATGTGACGCGACACCCAGAAAAATATGGCATGCTCCATTTAATCCTCCAGGGAAAGATGGAAGGCAAACGAGGTCCAGGCAGAAGAAGAACATCGTGGCTTCAAAATCTAAGGGACTGGTTTGGACAAAACTCAGCAGCCCTTTTTCGTGCGGCTGTTGATAAAAATAGGATCGCCAACAGGATCGCTGACGTCCGATAACGGATATGGCACAACAACAAGAAGAAGAACAAAGTTTATAAAGCAATGCTACTAGCTTTCTAAGGTCTGGCACTTCTGAACGCAGCGCTGCCAGTGTTCAGATTGTGTTCCCACCCAGGACTTATTTCGATCGAAAATAAAGTGTTGTGCCCTTAAGAAGCCTCCGCTTGAGTTGCCTCAAATTTCAGGAAGGGACCTTACAGTGACTTACGACCATTTTTCACATTTACAACCATCCCGCTGAGTCACGCGATCAAAATTCACATGCACTTGGCAACTGGCTCGTACTTACGACGGTGGCCATGTCCTGGGGTCACGCGATCCCCTTTTGCAACCTTCTGACGACGGGGAAGATATTGCTACTAACTTAACACCTGCAGGGATTCACTTAACAATTGTTAAGTGAAAGAAAGGTCGTAAAATGGGGCAAAACCCACTTAGCAACTGTCTCACTTAGCGACATAAATGTTGGGCTTAATTGTGGTCGTAAGACGAGGACTGCTTATACTGAGCTCAACTGGTCTTCAGCACTCCATGATTTAAAAAATAATAATAATAATCACAGTTGCACAATATGGAGGATTATGCAAATAATTCATCAGCGATATCAGTGTCTTTTTTTAATCTATATGATGTGCCCATTAACTCTCAAGCTATTTAATTCACAGTCAAAGATCTATGTCCTCATTTAATGAATTGTCAAAATACGGCATATCCTCAGACATGAGAAAAGAATGCAAAGCCTGCGTATAAATTTAGTAATATACTCAGATAAAAGGAGCTTTGGAGCAGTGGAGAAATATTAACTGCAGTGGATTAATTGTCCCTTGGTAAAATGGAAGAGAACATGCACGCTGATTATGGTGCGGCGTGTAGGTTCATTTAGAGAAATTGTTTAATGAAAAAAAATAAATTGAGCTCTTATTGGGACAGTTTAATGAACTGTTCTTCGGTATAAATATCACATTTTGGCAACAAATTTAAAAGAAGGCCTTAATCTTCTTGTCACATTATGGAAAGACGGGACTGCTGAGTGAACGGCTATGAGCATGGGCTGAATTTTTCACACTTTTAATCAATTTGTACTGTATATTTATGGAGAAACAAATCCTTTTGATTCCCATGGAGTTTTGCAAAGAAATTTGCAAGAAGGGGGGGGGGTCAAAATAGCAAGGCAACAGTATTAGCATTTAGGCTCATAGACTGCCTTATAGCCTTATAGATGCAATTTTTTGCATCTTGGCCCCAATAATCTGGGTCCTCATTTTACAGACCTTGGAAGGATGAGTCAACTTTGAGCTAGTCAGGATTGAATTCCAGGCTGTGGGCAGAGTTTGCGTGCAATACTGTATTTTAACGACTGTGCCACCAGGGCTCGTGGTGTCCTTGACTACATAATTAAAACCCCATTCTTTTTATATGGGTACTGTATATGGGTTGACCCTAAATCCTGGTACCAAATTTTTCTCTCTCGTTCTTTCTCTTTCTCTCTCTTTCCCTTTCCCTCTCTCTTTCCCTCTTGCTATCTAGCTATTAGCTATCTAGCTATCTAGGTATCCTCTATCTACCATCTATCTATATTTATCTATTTATCAACTGTCCATCCATCCTATCATCTATCTATCTATCTATCTATCTATCTATCTATCTATCTATCTATCTCTATTATCTATCTGTCTGCCTATCATCCATCCATCCATCCATTCATCCATCCATCTATCCATCAATCCATCCACCCATCCATTGTATGTATGTATGTATGTATGTATGTATGTATCTATCTATCTATCTATCTATCTATCTATCTATCTATCTATCTATCTATCTATCTCTATCTATCTATCTGTCTGTCTATCTATTATCTGTCTATTTGCCTATTATCTATCCATCCATCCTCTATCTCTCTATCTCTCTATCTCTCTATCTCTCTATCTCTCTATCTCTCTATCTATCTATCTATCTATCTATCTATCTATCTATCTATCTATCTATCTATCTATCTATTATCTGTCTGCTGCCTATTATCTATCTATCCATCCATCCATCCATCCATCCTTCATCTATCTATCTATCTATCTATCTATCTATCTATCTATCTATCTATCTACCTACCTACCTACCTACCTACCTACCTACCTACCTACCTACCTACCTACCTACCTATGTATTATCTAGACAGACAGACAGACAGACGGACAGGATTGTCCTGTTCAAGACCTGTTTCTTAGCAGTGTTACGCAGTTTTATAAGAGACATAAACCTGGCCAAATACATTAATTTGATAGAAGGAAAGATTCTTTCATTTCTAAACTTGATGACGGCTCGTAATAGCTTTCTTTTATAAAGGTCTAGTTTGAAGATTTTTATTTTTTTTTAAATGCCTTGGCACAACTCGGTGAGATTTCTGTACTCTATATTTCTGAATCTCTTTCATGAATTATAGATGGTCCCACTGCTGATGAACTAGCAGGTGAGGCCTCCATTTAATTAATTTTGTATGTTCTGATGCCATTTTTACTGAAATGACTTAAAAAGATGGATGGATAGCTGATCCAGACAGGACTGTTGGTGATGAAAGAAACTGCCTTTTGTACTGTTAAATGAAGACTGCTGGAAGTAGAGCAAGCTGAAACGGAATTAACAGGGGAGAAATGCTGTTTAACTTCTTTTAAAAAGTAAGCAAAAAAGAGAGGAATAATGTGAATGCAAGTAAATTTGTAGGTATGTATATATTTCTCGCTCAGGTTAGTTCTTGTAGGATTAACATCAGCAGTACTGATTATATAGAAATGATTGAATGAATGAGTGAATGAATGAATGAAGTAAATGCATATTTATCAGACTTTTGTTTTTAATAAATCTGTAGAATTTTGGCTACAACCTTAGAATCTGTACATAGAATCTGTGGATAACGCTACAAAATTCCAATTCATAAGCTCTAAACCCAGACTGCCTAAGGCAGTGGTTCTCAACCTTTTTAATGCTGCGACCCCCAACTGGTTGTAAGTCAAGGACTACTCAACCGGTCGTAAGTTGAGGACTACTCAACTGGTGCAGCACCGTTTGCAGAATGGGACTTTTGGTGGGCTCAGCAGGGCAGAGACAGCCTGGACAATTCCTATTGGCTTTCGAAAGCCAATAGAACAGTGTTTCTCAACCTTGACAATTTTAAGGCATGTGGACTTCAACTCCCAGAATTCCACAGCCAGCAATGCTGGCTGTGGAATTCTGGGAGTTGAAGTCCACATGCCTTAAAATTGTCAAGGTTGAGAAACACTGCAATAGAATAAAAGGGAGTAGCACAGCTAAGGAAAAGGGAAAAAAAATGGCGGACTGCGTTGTTTGGCGACCCCCGTGAAATGGTCGTTCGACCCCAAATGGGGTCCCGACCCACAGGTTGAGAACCACTGGCCTAAGGTGACATGAGCCTTCTTCAATGATGAGCGTTGGTTCCCATCAACTCAAATCTCAGGATAAAGCAGGTTTGTCAAATTACCTTTGGTTAATGCTGCACCCATCTAGCCCTCCATGCACACTAGAACAGCTAAAGGAAGCAAGTTCATGGTTTATTTCATCTGAGGCCCAGCCTCAGACGATACCAAGAGTTGATGCAGATCCAATATGTTTATTCCTCATTGGGTTCAACCTTCAGCCTTCAGAAAGGCAAATTAAGAAAGATGAAAATCAAGTGGCTCATATAATTGGCTTTCATTCATGCCCTTTTGTTTCTAAGACAACATGGGAACACATCCATCCAAACCTACTTTTTTAAATTGTTATTACAAGTTAAAGAAACGAAACCAAAAATCTGGAAACATCCCGTTTTTTTTTTAAGTCAAAATGCAATGATTATTTTTTTTTAAATTGAACACTGGGAGTTTTGTGTCCCTCACCCAAACGTTTATGGAGATTCTCAGTCATCCAGGTCATGGTTGTCCCAAAGATGCTTTTTCCTGAGGCAATTGGACTTTCTTGTTTTTCTTTGAAAACATTTCGCTTCTCACCCAAGAAGCTTCTTCAGCTCTGACTGGATGGTGGGGAGTGGAAGGATTTATATTCTTTGCAGTTATCTGGTTGTTAATACTCTCTCTGAGAGTCACTGAAGCCACTTGGAGGCTGATCTGTGTCCTCAGGGTTACCTGAGCGATGCAAATGGGTGTGGAGCCTTCTTGGAGCTACTGAAAGGACTGTGCTGTAGTCTAGAGATAGATGATGTCGTACACACACACACACACACACACCCGTTGAGAGAGAGCTGTTCAGTTTTGACCTAGATGGCCTTTTTGACCCCTCTTTCAAACCAGCGGTCCTCCCTGTCCAAAATGTGGACTTTGCTGTCTTCAAAAGAGTGGCCTTTGTCTTTCAAATGTAGTAATAGTAGTAAAGTTGGAAGGGACCTTGGAGGTCATCTAGTCCAACCCCCTGCTCAGGCAGGAAACCCTACACCATTTCGGACAAATGGCTGTCCAGTCTCTTCTTAAAAACTTCCAGTGTTGGAGCATTTACTGCTTCTGGAGGCAAGCTGTTCCACTGATTAATTGTTCTCACTGTCAGGAAGTTTCTCCTTAGTTCTAGGTTGCTTCTCTCCTTGATTAGTTTCCACCCGTTGCTTCTTGTCCTGCCTTCAGGTGCTTTGGAAAATAGCTTAATTCCCTCTTCTTTATGGCAGCCCCTGAGATATTGGAATACTGCTATCATGTCCCCCCTTGTCCTTCTCTTCGTTAAACTAGATGGACTGCTGAATCTTGTCCTGATGGGTTTGTTCTCCTGGGTTGTGCCTTGTACTTATGAAGTGGTTGTTTTGTTTCCCCAGTGTACAGATCTGCACATGGCTCACTGCATTGTACTGCATATACCACGTTGCTGTGACACAAACTGAGCAACGTCTTCAAAGAAAAACAAGAGAGTCCAATTGCCTCGTGAAAAAGCATCTTTGGGACCCACTCCGAAAGGTTATCCACTGCTACTAAATTAACATTCTTTGGATTGCAGTTTTCAGTTTCACTTACAAAGACTGCCCAATTCATGGACATACAGATTGAAAATTTCAACTGTCTGTGCCTTCTTTATTGTTGAAATGGAAGGGCATTCGATGCACAATAAAGTGTCTTCCAAGCCTCTCGCTGGTTAACAGATCTTGGAAAGGAACTGCAGTAAAAGTCTTTAATGCATGCATTGGCACAGAGCTACCGAGACTTACATTTTAATCCCATATACCAGTGATGGCGAACCTTTTAGAGACCGAGTGCCCAAACTGCAACCCAAAACCCACTTATGCATCGTCGGGTGCCGGATGGGTGTGGCCCATTGGGTGGGAGTGGCCCATTGGGTGGGCATGGTAAGAGCAGACTGGGTGGGACTAAAAAGTTCAATCAATCAATTCCAACTTTGCAAGATTTTTTTTTCCTGTGAGAAGTTGAAATTGACGATTGATTGAACCTTTTTTTTTTGCACACGGCAGTGGAGGCCTAAAGCAAAAAGGTTTTATGAAACCCAGCTGAAGGCCTAGGACTGGGGCAACAGTGCATGTGCCCACAGAGAGGACTCTGAGTGCCACCTCTGGCACCCGTGCCATAGGTTCGCCACCACTGCCATATACTGTGCCTACCCATTCTCCCCAAGGAATAAAAAAAATGAGTAATTTGTAGTTTAGATGAATCAAACTGCACTTGTATTTGCAGAGATGAAATTAGAGGGAAGGAATGTGATGTAATTCATATTTTGCTGATGACAAAGTTGTCCATTCTACTGGACAAAAATGGCGGAATTGAGCCAAACCAATTTGGATGAGATAATGAACAAGTAGGGGGGGGGAATGGAATATTGGGATTGGGGATTTCTTGAAAGCAATACTCTTACAGAGTTCATCTACAAACAATTATATGGAAAAAAATATAAAAATTAATCATAGTCTAAGCCCATGGTGGCAAACCTATGGCATGCAGAGCCCTCTCTGTGGGCACGCGTGCCATCGACCCAGTCCTAGGCCTTCAGCTGGGTTTTATGAAACCTTTTCGCTTTAGGCCTCAGCCACCGTGTGCAAAAAAAAAAAAAAAAAAGTTTCAATCAATCAATTTCAAGTTCTCATGGGGAAAAAAAAGATCTCGCAAAGTTGGAATTGATTGAACTTTTTAGTCCCACCCAGTCTACCATTACCACTGCATCCATGCCCACCCAATGGGCCATATCCACCCAATGGACCACATCCACCCGACACCCGATGATACATAAGTGGGTTTTGGGTTACAGTTTGGGCACTCAGTCTCTAAAAGTTTCACCATCGCTGGTCTAAGCTAAAGCAGGAAGGATTATCCACACAGTCTTACTCATGTATTCATACACCTCCAGACTTAACAACAATGAAATAAATTCTACAGCGAACACAAAAAAGCACAACCCAGCACAAAGCAACATTATGTCCCACCAATATACATGCAAGGTTTTCTAAAACATGTCCAAAAAAGTACCAATTAAGACCATTTCTACATGCAGCAAGGCACAATGTCTTCCTATTTTTGAGGCTAACACATTTTTCTCACTGAGTTTCACATCTGGAAGAAAATTCTTAGAGTTCCCAGTTGTGTGACTTATTATGAGCCCCAGCCTTATAAATATACAATCTAGTTGTCAAAACGTACGCCATACTTTAAAGAAAGAGATTTGGTTAATGCCATCAAAGGGATTTCTACAGCTGCTATCAAACAATTTGATGAAGGAGGCCCTTTCCCAACAGACCTTATAGATATTTTGGGACTACAACTCTTAAAATTGTCATTCTGTTCCAAGAACTTTAGATGAAAAACACTGGCTGTAATAATTAATAAGATTTGGAGTAAGCGATACATTGGGATGAAATCCAACGTATAGCTTCCCACTTAAGTTGCTAAGATTAATGGACCACATCAAACAAATTGCTATTATCATCAAAACTGTGGGCAACTCCAAAGTCATTGCCTAACAATATGGATTAGAATCAAACTTAATCATATTTTGAGCACATGCTCTGGAATCAAATGTGGGGGTTTTATCATCATAACAACTTGAAGCCCATACCTTTGCAATTTATTTAAAGATATTCAACCAGAAAATAGACAGGAAAATGATAAGACAGACAAAAAGAAAAGAGAAAGATGATAGAAGATATTAATCAGGATATTTGTTAAAAAATGAGCAAAACTTTCTAAGTCTCATTAGACTTAATGCTACCTATAAAAGTAATCAAAACTATTTTAAAATGAAATCAATAGTAAAGCGTTAAGAAAGATAGCTAGATAATAAGAAATATAAATCAAAATAAACAATTAACAAAAGTTTCAATCTGCTCTAAAAAACTTCTATTCTTATATAGCATCGGATATGAACTAATATGTTAAAGATTTCGTGTTAACCCAAACTTTGCATGCAGTATAAGTCCATGTATAGAATTATAATTTGTCAGTGATATCCATTGAATGAAATTTTATATAACAGTTATTTTCAAATACCAAGCTATTTTTTTTTTACACTGATGCATTGCTGTGATTTCCAGTAAGAAGAATAGGAATTCTGGCAGCTGCTATTACATACAAGGCCAATTCTGTAAACTTTATATAAGATTATTTCATTCTATTATACATCAACTTCCAGAATTTTTGAGCTTTATTACATTGTCACCACCATACACAAGAATGATCCAACTGGATTATTGCTTCTGCAACCATATTTAGAAAATGAATTCTTGCATCAGCAATCAAGCAACAAGCCAATTGCCAAATAAAATAAGAAAAATACGTACCAGTTTTCCAAGTGTTACATTTACAGTGCATTTAATATTTATCTTCCATTGATATTTTGCACATCAACGATCTTATTGAGATTCTGTATCTGTTCAATCGTGCAGTCTTTAATTTGTTCATTTCCCCCCTTTAAACATATTTATTTATTCTTTTACCACCAAAAATGAAAAACAAAACAAAGAAAAAGAAACAGATTAATGAATATTCAACAACAACAAAAAAAAAACATGGGCACAAAAAAGAAAAAAAAGCCAAATATTGATAATTTGTTCAATTTTTTAATTTGTATTTCAATTTCAGTTTGCAATTAATCCTCCAAAGATGTTCTGTGTTATATATTGTAAGTTCTTTTAATTCAGTCCAATCTCCTAGTCTTGCCTCGTTTTTGCAATTCCTTTTGGATTACTTGAAGACATGGAAACCATTAAATTCTGAAGAACAGGCCTATTTATTTCACGGGTCAACCCTAAATAATTCAGCTTTAACAATGATCTCATTGCTCAACTGACATTTAGAAAAAGTCAAAAAGAGAACTTTGCTCTTAGCAGCTCCCCCCCCCAAAATGCACAAAATAAAATCCATTTATTCCAGGGTAACTGGACAATACGTTTGTGCAAGGAAATTGGGAGACATTTTATAAGGAAGGAATTAATTTGATGGCAGCTAGATACCAGATGCAGGTGCAATTATCTCTCATTTGTTTTATATTTAAAATCAAAACATCGGTAAACAAGATGCATATCCTAAAATGGATAGAAGAAGGGTGAGGAAGATACGTCTTCAAGAAATCAGCCTTAACTGAACATGTGTGAACCAATGAAACATTATTTTAGCTTTAAGGAGCAATAATTAGCAAGAAGAGGTAAACTACCAGAATTCACGATGTCAATAAAGAAATAACCACTCTATAGCACAGAGAAGGAAGCCAATAAAGGACAATATTTGTAGCTCAGGGTTGAAATGTGTGGTCCATGGTGCTCTCTGAGCTTGGCGGTTTTCTTGCAGACGTTTCATGACCCAACTAGGGAACATCATCAATGCTAGAAGGGAGGGGAGTTTGCTCAGAGATTTGAAAGCGTGGTCCTTGGTGCTCTCTGAACTTCATGACCCAAACTAGGTAATATCGTCAGTGCTGATGCTGGTTTAGGTAATGAAACATCTGCAAGAAAACAATTAAGTTCACAGAGCATCACTGGAGGTCTTCAAGAAGACACTGGACAGTCATTTGTCCACAGTGGTTTAAGGTCTCCCTGTTTGAGCTGGGGGTTAAAGTAGAAGACTGCCAAGGTCCCTTCCAATTCTGTTATTCTGTTATCATGCTTATAGCACCAAAGACCCCCTCAGAGAAAGAGGCATATTGATATATCTGCAGCCAGACCAGTGGTGAGATTCAGCCAGTTCGCACCACTTTGGCAGAACCGGTAGCTAATTTTTTGTTGCCCAGGCCTAGAATGGACTTCCCGAAGCGGCATCCACACAGAGAACCGGTTGTTCACCTATTTGAATCCCACCACTGAGCCAGACTGTTCCTTTCTTGATTTCTATCATATTAAAGGCAGATGGATGAGTGGCTTTATTTCATCCTCAGTGCTTTCCTTGTTACTTCAAATGCACAATTATGTGAAAGATTAATAGTATTAATAAAGATAATATCTATCATTTTAAAATCATCACAATTGCCAGCCGGATTATAGCGTCAACAACAACAACAACCTGGGAATTATCTGGAACAAAACATCTGGCAACATCATCCAACTATCAGGCTCCAGAGTCAACTTGCCACCTCTTAGCTTCATTTTTTTTGCTCATTTCAGAAACATCCAGGAACACAGTTTCAAAATTCATTGGCAAAAGTGACCATTTTTGGAGAGGACTTTTCCTCCTTTCAGAATTCAAGTGTAATTGTAAAAATGTTCCTACTATTCATGAGGTAAATAATGTGCAGGCCTCCCAAATAAATAAAAGCAGCTTAAACTTCCAACCCAGCCTACTCCAGGACTCCTCATTTATCCTAATTCTGAAAATAATAATTGAAAAACGTCACGCCTGTGAGGGAAAAAAAAGCTCCTGTTTCGGGGTTTAAGATCTGTTTTGAGAAATTAAATTGGGTTCCGAAATCAAACGATCTGATTGTGTTCTCAATAATTGTTTAAATTAAGCACAGTTCCTCACCCTTGTTGCAAGATCAAAATTATTTCATTATAGATGAGCCTAGATTTCACTTATAGCTCACCCATCTAAGGTGGTTCAGACAGTCAAGAAGCAACGGATGGAAACTAATCAAGGAGAAAACCAACATAGAACTAAGGAGAAACTTCCTAACAGTGAGAACAATGAACCAGTGGAACAACCTGCCTCCAGAAGTTGTGGGTGCTTCATCACTAGAGGCTTTAAAGGACAACTATTTGTCTGACATGGTGTAAGATCTCCTGCTTGAACAGAGGATTGGACCTTGGAGATAGAAGACCTTCAAGGTCCCTCCCAACTATATTATTCTGTTATTCAAGATGGCGGCCACTGGTTTTTATACATGCGCAGTGGACCACCATAATAACATTGTTTGAACCCTCTCCACTGTTTGATGCTGCTGCACTAGACAGATTAAAACAGAAGCTTTTGTGAAGGAAATGAAAGCATTACATGTCGATGCTAAATATATCACCGCCCCGTTACAGCCTTTATTAAGGCATGAATTAATGTCCTCTCTCTCGATTGCTATAATAGGCTCGTCCCTTATGCTTGAACTCGGTGGCACGTTTTTATTATTTTTTGTGTGTGCTGCAAACGACAGCTTTGGCTCGGCGGAAATAATCCGGGCTGCACCTGAATGGTTTTGATTTTAAATGTTTCGATTGCTTTTTTTTAAAGGTCTTTTTCAAGCCAACGTTTGATCCCATAATCAACAATATGCACAGCTGTTGTGGGTTTTTTTAAAGGCATTTTACATATTTATGATGCCGGGTGATAGAGAGGGTCCTTAAATAAAGAGTTCTTTGCGAACGTGTTGCTCAGTCTGTTTCATCGCCTGTTGCATATTCAGTGTGGTTTTGCTTTAACTCACACACTCTCCAAAAGGGACAAAATAGAAGAAGAGAATCATTGTTTCTCACGCCTGGAGAATCTGCTAGGAAGGAGAGAAGATTGCAATCTAAAATGTTGCCGGCTTTAGCCGCAGAGGTCCTGACCATCCATCCTCCCCACCATCCAGTCAGAACTGATGAAGCTTCTTAGGGGGTACCTTGCTCAATAGCAATAACTGTCAGAGGGACCTCGGAGTCCTAGTGGACAATCACTTAAATAGGAGCCAGCAGTGTGCTGCAGCTGCCAAAAAGGCCAACACAGTGCTGGGCTGCATCAATAGAGGGATAGAATCAAGATCATGTAGAGTATTAATACCACTTTACAACGCCTTGGTAAGGCCACACTTGGAATACTGCATCCAGTTTTGGTCACCACGATGTAAAAAAGATGTTGAGACTCTAGAAAGAGTGCTGACAAGAGCAACAAAGTTGATCAGGGGACTGGAGGCTAAAGCATATAAGGAAAGGCTGCTGGAATTGGGTATGTTTAGATTAATGAAGAGAAGGACGAGGGGGGACATGATAGCAGTGTTCCAGTATCTCAGGGGCTGCCACAAAGAAGAGGAAGTCAAGCTATTTTCCAAGGTGTCTGAAGGCAGGACAAGAAGCAATGGATGGAAACTAATCAAGGAGAGAAGCAACCTAGAACTAAGGAGAAACTTCCTGACAGTTAGAACAATTAACCAGTGGAACAACCTGCCTCCAGAAGTGGTGAATGCTCCAACAGTAGAAGTTTTTAAGAAGAGACTGGGCAGTCATTTGTCTGAAATGGTATAGGGTTTTCTGCCTGAGCAGGGGGTTGGACTAGATCCTGCCTGAGCAGGGGGTTGTTGTTGTTGTTGTTGTTGTTGTTGTTGTTGTTGTTGTTGTTGTTGTTGTTATTATTATTATTATTGGATGAGAAGCAAAATGTCTTCTTCCTCAAGGAAAAAACATACCGTATTTTTCTGTGCTATTTTCCCATGCAAACACCCCGTTCAAAAATCAGGTGTGTCTTATACAAGGGCAGCGTCTTATACACGGAAAAATAATGGTAACCTCCGTAGCCCAGGCCATGCCTGTGTGGGTCCTTTACATGCCGCTGCCATGCCGTCTTGTGCAGGGGTCAAGGCCCTGTGGGCTTGCCACTAATGGGAGGCAGGAGGGGGCAAGATCTTCGGCCGGCTAAACTTCTGGATTTGCCGGCTCAGCTGTTCGACGCTCTGCCAATTGGCGCGGAGAAACGGCGGGGAGTTTAAAAACTGCCTTCACTTCCTTTGCCTTGCTGTCATGCCGGTGCTCACACCGGTTTGTTTACCAGGGCCGGAAGGCTGCTGCTGTGAACCGACTATACATGCTCATTGTGCCAGATATTGGTTAGGTGGGTGGGGTTGAGGCCGGCCGGAAGGCGTCTATTTAGAGTGCTGGGTGGCGGTTGCTCCCAGCGCTGACTTTATTTGGTGTAAGCTTGGAACTCGCAAGCCACAGCGTCTTATACAAGGGTGCGTCTTATAGATGGGAAAATACGGTCGTCCAGTTGCCTTTTGAAAAAAAAAAGGGGGGGGGGAAGCACCTTGGAGACAACAGGAAAGGAAGAAAATCAACTCCTTTTGAGCAGTGGTGCTGGATTCCTATTCCTTGGGCAGCAAAAGGGACCAACAAGCAAGTCATGGAGCACCTAACACCAGAAATGTCACTGGAAGACAAAATTACAAAACTGGGTCTCACTTATTTTGGCCATGTCATGCGGGGCAATTCACTGGAGAAAGCAATTATGCTTGGAAGAGTTAGCGCTAAAGCCTGGCCACCAAAGAACAGGGTGGTTGAACACCATCAAAGCTGGCACCAGCCAGAACATAGAACAACTCAAAGAAATAGAAGATTGGAAGATGTGGA
Organism: Crotalus tigris; assembly: GCF_016545835.1. Lineage (NCBI taxonomy): Eukaryota > Metazoa > Chordata > Lepidosauria > Squamata > Viperidae > Crotalus > Crotalus tigris. The sequence goes on along the minus strand of NW_024098582.1, from coordinate 78,393 downwards.
GAGACCTGGCCCATAGAATCGTCAAGAATCAGACACGACTGAACAGAAAACATCATCATCAAGAAACACCAAGAAATAATGGTTGGAAACTAATTAAAGAGAGAAGCAACCTGGAACTAAGGAGAAACTTCCTAACAGTGAGGACAATTAGCCAGTGGAACAGCTTGCCTCCAGAAATCGTGGGCGCTCCATCACTGGAGATTTTATAAGAAGAGACTAAACAGTTACTAATCAGAAATGGTATAGGTTCTCCTGCTTGAGCAGGGGGCTGGACTAGAAGACCTCCAAGGTCCCTTCCAGTTCTATTCTGTTCTGTGCTGTTCCATTCCAATCCATTCCGTCCTGTCCCATCCTGTCCCATCATCCCATCCCATCCCATTCCCACATTCTAATCTGATCTGTTCTGTTCTGTTCTATCATCATCATCAGATGATTAGGGGACTGGAGGCTAAAACATATAAGGAACGGTTGCGAGAATTGGGTATGTCTAGTTTAACGAAGAGAAGGACAAGGGGGGACATGATAGCAGTATTCCAATATCTCAGGGGCTGCCATAAAGAAGAGGGAATTAAGCTATTTTCCAAAGCACCTGAAGGCAGGACAAGAAGCAACGGGTGGAAACTAATCAAGGAGAGAAGCAACCTAGAACTAAGGAGAAACTTCCTGACAGTGAGAACAATTAATCAGTGGAACAGCTTGCCTCCAGAAGCAGTAAATGCTCCAACACTGGAAGTTTTTAAGAAGAGACTGGACAGCCATTTGTCCGAAATAGCGTAGGGTTTCCTGCCCGAGCAGGGGGTTGGACTAGATGACCTCCAAGGTCCCTTCCAACTTTACTACTATTACTATCACCATCATCATCATCAAAAATAGGTTCTTTTGCCCCTGTAGCTACATATATTGTGTCAACCATGCATTTATGCATCAGACCCACATAATACACAATATCCAGCCTCAGTATAAATTAGGTATGGCTAGTCTAGAGAAAAGAAGGACTAGGGGGTGACATAATAGCAGTATTTTAGAATCTGAGGGGCTGCCACAAAGAAGAGGGGGTCAACTTATTCTCCAAATCACCAGAAGGCAAGACAAGAAGCAGTGGATGGAAAGTAATCAAGGAGAGAAGCAACCTGGAATTAAGGAAAAAACTTCCTAACAGTGAGCACAATTAACCAATGGAACAACTTGCCTTCAGAAGTTGTGGGTGCTCCATCACTGGAGGTTTTTAAGAAGAGATTGGAAAACCATTTGTCTGAAATGGTATAGGGTCTCCTGGTTGAGCAAGGGGTTGGACTAGAACAGTGTTTCCCAAACTTGACAATTTTAAGGCATGTGGACTTCAACTCCCAGAATTCCACAGCCAGCAACGCTGGCTGTGGAATTCTGGGAGTTGAAGTCCACATGCCTTAAAATTGTCAAGTTTGGGAAACACTGGACTAGAATACCTCCAAGATCCCTTCCAGCTCTGTTCTGATGGAATATATGCCAAGGGCTTCATTGTACGATTGCAGCTACTTTAACAGCCACATCAGGAGCATCCAAGCACACTTAACCGGCTCCTCAAGAACAGACAAAGAAATGGTCCCTATTTGTCACAATTCAGCTCACGGTGTTCTTCTCCTGCCCAGCAGGACACACCGTTCCATCAAATACTTCACCAGCAGGACATCCTGCTGAGTGAGAAGCCAAAATTACTCTAGCGTTAAAAAGAAATAAATCAAAACGGCGTCTTCTATTTTTTTTTTTCAAAATGCCATTCTATTTCCTTTACATAAATGTCTTGATTTCAGTACAACTTGGGGCTAAGCAATATAAAAATCTTAGAGGTATTAAGAGAATAACAGAGTTGGAAGGGAACTTGGAGTACAATCTAGTACTATCCATTTCTCAAGCAGGAGACCCTACACCAGAGATGTCAAACTCAATTTCATTGAGGGCCGCATCAGCATTGCGGTTGCCTTCAGAGGGCTGGGTGGGTGTGGCAAAGGTAGATGCGGCCTACTGGGTGGGCATGGCCAGCTCTACATCGTTTGTGTCAAGGGTGCCTGTGGGGGTCTGGGCAGGAGTGGGACAGATCTGAGGGTCTCTGGCAGAAGGGGGTGGGACCAGGGCAAGCGCCAAGGCATGGTCCACTGGAGGAGCCTCACTGTTCCTCTCAGGCCATGTGGGGGGGGAGGCTGGATGGTGGTGGGGGCTGCCCAGAGCCCTGGGCAGCAGAGGTCAAATGCCCAGCCTGGCCCTTGAGCACCCGCGGCACCAAGCCCAGCCCCACTTCCTCAAGGCTGCTGCTCAAGGTTCTCCTGGTTCCTCGCTGTTTCCAAACAGCCTTGTGGAGCTAAGACTGAATGCGTTTTAGCATAGATGGCCACCACAAAATTGTACATTGGCTCCCGGCTGGCCTGGGCCAGGGACAAGGCAACGGGGGCCGTTCCCTCACTGTTTCCAGGATGGCTTCACGGGCCGCATGAAACCACTTCGCAGGCCGCATCCGGCCCCCGGGCCTTATGTTTGACATGACTGCCCTACAACGTTCTGGACAAATGGTTGTCCAATCTCTTCTTAAAAGCCTCCAGTGATAAAACACCCCCAACTTCTGGAGGGAAGTCATCCCATTGATTAATTGTTCTTATTGACAGGAAATTCCTCCTTAGTTCCAGGCTGCTTCTCTCCTCAGTTAGTTTCCATTCATTGCTTCTTATCCTGCCTTCAGGTGCTTTGAAGAATAGGTCAACCCCCTCCTCTTTGCGGAAGTCCCTTAGATATTGGTTCTGCCTTCAGGTGTCTTGGAATATTATTTTGTTGCCTACTTTGTGGCAAACTTCAGAAAATTAGGGAAGGGAGAACTAAGTGCTTTCCTGGAGAACAAGTACTTCAAATACTTGTCCCTAATCATTTTCAAAGCATGCACACTCTTTTATGTCCAACCTCTCACTAGGACACAAACTTAACTCAAACAGAGAAGTTATTCTTGTTCTGTTTTTCTTTCTTTCCTTTCACAGACACTTTTTGCTTGTTGACAACGTTGATAGCAATTTATTTTCATTTTAAGCAATTGCAATTTTTTTTCTGATTTTTTTCCTCCTTCCTAATAAATACATTCTTCACCCTTTTAATCTATCTAACCAAGGGCATCTTCATCCTAGTTTGTGGGTTCCAAAATCAATTCTCCCCTAATTAAAATTGTGTCCCAACATTACACACATACTTGACACGGGAATAGATTTCCTAGAACAGCGAGCAAGCACCTTCTGCAACTTTATGCAGTATTAAAAACTCTACCTTGTTGTAAACAAACACACACACACACACACTTACAGATTGAAGAAATTCCATTCCGCTGGCTAAATTCTCTCATCAGCTCTGGATCTCAGTACTAGAAGAAGTACTTTAAACAGAGACAAAAAAGTCTCCATTTTCTTCTGGAGAATGCTGTGTATACAAAAGATGATGTTACATATTTATGACATCACAGTGGCCAACATCAAAGCATAGCAACAACAGGGTCACCATTGGAAGTGTCACAATTTCCACCTAGGATTTTAAACGATCTGACTTCAGCATATTTGAACGGTGGTCACTTCTGCACGATGGACCTAAAAATGGATTTTGTAGATGGTGTATATCTCTAGAGAGTCCTAAGCAGTGGTGGGATTCAGCCAGTTCGCACCACTTCGGCAGAACCAGTAGCTAATTTTTTGTTGCCCAGGCCCAGAATGGACTTCTGGAAGTGGCATCGACATAGAGAACTGGTTGGTCACATATTTGAATCCCACCACTGATCCTAGGAAATGTAACTGAAAGGTCAGCTAAGAAGAAATTCTTATGGTTAGGGCTACCATATAGAAGAGGGAGTCAAGCTATTCTCCAAAGTGCCTGAAAGCAGGACAAGAAGCAACGGATGGAAGCTAATGGAGAGAACCAAATTAGAACCAAGGGGAAATTTCCTGATAGTGTGAACAATCAACCAATGGAACAGTTTGTCTCCAGAAGTTGTGGTGCTCCAACACTAGAGGTTTTTAAGAAGAGATTGGACAACTATTTGTCTGAAATGGTATAGGGTTTCCTGCCTGAGCAGGGGGTTGGACTAGAAGACCTCCAAGTTTTTTTCAACTTTGTTATTCTGTATCTAACTGTACATTCTAGAATTCTTTAAAGCAGTGGTTCTCAACCTTTCTAATGCCGCGACCCCATAATACAGTTCCCCATGTTGTGGTGACCCCCAACCACTTATACATCACCGGGTGCCAGGGACGTGGCCAAAGAAAAGGGGGAAAAAATGGTAGACAGCCTTGTTTGGCGACCCCCGTGAAATGGTCGTTCGACCCCAAATGGGGTCCTGAACCACAGATTGAGAACTACTGCTTTAAAGGAATCCATGACTGTAAAACTAGATGATGTGTAGACATCATCATGTTCATAGATTATGAAAAATATCCAACTTGTGTAAGGTTTGAGCTCATAAGACCATTTTAAAATATATCCATTTACTTCTGACAGGGCAAGCCAACTTTGCAATTCATCATCACCATTACTGAAATAGATTCTTCCTTGGTGGAGAAGTAGAGAAAACAGTAGTAGCCATCAATTTCTACTTCAAGAAGTTTGAAACTCTTGGCTAGATGGGGAAAAACCTTGTATATATAAAATTATTTCCCCAGGAATCTTTGCAGCCTCTTCTCTCTTATTTCTTTTTCAATTTGAGCAAAAATCTAGGAGGATTTAACGGGAATGTTTCAAAGAGCCAAGTTCAAATTAGTTAAAATGATGATATTTCTGGAGAGGTATCTCTGGCAAGAACAGATACGGATCAAAACCGCACAGAATGTTCATCTACATCAGCTTTGTGTTAAAATAAGACTTTTTGTCTGCAAATCCTCATGCGGTTGCTCCTTCCTCTTGACTTGAAACTATCAGAAGAAAAATAGAAGTTGAAAGTTAGCCTATTTTCAAGATACCATGTAGTAAGATAACGATAGATTAAAAAAAAAAAACAGTACAGGAACTCCTTGATTCAGAACTGTAATGGAGCCTGTCATTATGGTCATTACTGTATATAAAAAAATTGACAACTGAGCCCAACATTTCCATTGTTAAGTCAGACAGTTGTTAAGTGAGTCTGAGCCCATTTTATGACCTTTCCGCAAATGTTGCTAAGTGAATCCCTGCAGGGGTGACCATATAGCAGTGTTCCAATATCTACGGGGTTGCCATAAAGAAGAAGGAGTCAACCTATTCTCCAAAGCATCAGAAGGCAAGACAAGAAACAATGGATGAAGACTAATCAAGAAGGGGACCAGCCTAGAACTAAGGAGACATTTCCTTAACAGTGGGAACAATTAACCAGTGGAACAGCTTGCCTCCAGAAGCTGTGGGTGCTCCATTACTGGAGGTTTTTAAGAAGAAATTGGACAACCATTTGTCTAAAATGGTACAGGGCAGGGGTAGGCAATCTTGGCTCTTTTATGACTCGTGGACTTCAACTCCCAGAATTCCTGAGCCACCATGGCTCAGCTTGGAAACTCTCCCTTTCCCCTCAGCATGGCTGGCTCAGGAATTCTGGGAATTGAACTCCACGAGTCATAAAAGAGCCAAGATTGCCTACCCCTGGTATAGGGTCTCCTGCTTGAGCAGGGGGTTGGACTAGAAGACCTCCAAGGTCCTTTCTATTCTGTTCTGTAATTCTGTTCAGTTAGTAACATGGTTTTAAGTTAATATGACTGCGCTTGTCAGAAGGTCACAAAAGGGGATCTCATGACCCCAGGACACTGCAACCGTCATAAATGCGAGTCAGTTGCCACGCGTCTGAATTTTGATCCCATGACTATGGGGATGCCGCAATGGTCGTAAGTGTGAAAAACGGTCATAAGTCCCTTTTTCCAGTGCCATTGTAACTTTGAAACGAAGTGTTGTAAGTTGAGGACTATCTGTATTTTACATCAACCCTCAGGACCCCTGGAAGAGTCTGCCCTGCAAAGACCAACTAATAATAATAATAATAATAATAATAATAATAATAATAATAATAATAATAATAATAATAATAATAAAGTTGGAAGGAACTTGGAGGTCATCCAGTCCAACCCCCTGCTCAGGCAGGAAACCCTATACCATTTCGGACAAATGGCTGTCCAGTCTCTTCTTAAAAACTTCCAGTGTTGGAGCATTCACCGCTTCTAGAGGCAGGTTGTTCCACTGATTAATTGTTCTAATTGTCAGGAAGTTTCTCCTTAGTTCTAGGTTGCTTCTCTCTTTGGTTAGTTTCCATCCGTTGCTTCTTGTCCTGCCTTCAGGTGCTTTGGAGAATAGCTTGACTCCCTCTTCTTTGGGGCAGCCCCTGAGATACTGGAAGACTGCTATCCTGTCCCCCCTCGTCTTTCTCGTCATTAAACTAGACATACCCAATTCCAGCAGCCTTTCCTTATATGCTTTAGCCTCCGGTCCCCTAATCATCTTTGTTGCTCTTCTCTGCACTCTTTCTAGAGTCTCAATGTCTTTTTTACATCGTGGTGACCAAAACTGGATGCAGTATTCCAAGTGTGGCCTTACTAAGGCATTGTAAAGTGGTATTAACACGTCACATGATCTTGATTCTATCCCTCTGTTAATGCAGCCTAGCACTGTGTTGGCTTTTTTGGCAGCTGCAGCACACTGCTGGCTCATATTTAGGTGATTGTCCACTAGGACTCTGAGTTCCCTCTCGCAGTTACCACTATTGAGCAAGGTACTACCTATACTATACCTGTGATTTAAATAGACCGGAATTCCACCTTTCTGCTAACTCACTTCAGTCTCTTCCCAACGGTGTCCTCTGCTTAAAAAAACCATATATTGTCGAGGGAAACGCTGATGGGGAAACATCCCAAATGACCACAAGGGTCATTAACCTTGCAACGTTCGACTGAAGACTTTCCCGAGCAATTATAGCTGCACATTACGCTTGGGGCTAAACGTGCTGCGCACGGAGAAGCTGGCTAATGTGCAAGGTTTTCCTGGTGCTGTAAATCCATAATTTGTCAATTAAGCAAATGGGCATTGCCCCATCATTCTGAGCTTGCCTTTGTAAAGTCGCCCTCCTCTCCTTTGACCGAGTTCTGAAATAAATCATGTAGCTGAACTAGACCTCTGTTGAGGAAAAGACTGTGGATTAAGAAATTAATATTTATTCAAAGGGCTCAAAAAGCTTTGCTGGAGGTTGAGAGACAATCTTTGTATTGTGGCTCAGATCTTGGCCATATTCAAGCTGGGTTCTTGAGCTGTTTCCTTTTCTGATATTCGAAACATCGCCAGCCCACTTTACCCTTCTATTTAAAAGCAGGAGCTACTGACCCAAGCTTGTTCGGTAATATAACATCTCCAGTTTCTGCTCACCGTCTTGGCTGCATGCTTGATTTATTCTCCTTAGGTCTTTCCGCTTCTTTTCTCTGTTCTTTACCCCCTCCCTCTCTTGATAGCAGAAATCCTGTTGAGTTTAATGGGCATGTTTTATGGGCTTACAAGCAAGGAGGCCAGTTTAAGGAATGCAGGCATAATCGTTCATTGGCTATAAAATGATCTTCTGCGCTCTAAGTCATTGACAGGCCTTCCCTGTCAGTTTTCACCTTCCCCGTTCTTCCCATTTTTCTAACTCAAGCATGCTCCAAGTTCTCATCACGGGCAAATCATTTTCCATAACACCAGCTTTCAAATCATCCCTTTTTCAGAGCCACACTCAGTGGCTTGAACACCTTATTAACCTTTTTTTTATTCGGTGTCCTTATTCAATATCTTTTTCCTTTAAGACACCCCTCACCTCTATGGACTATGGTGCTGGAGAAGACTACTGCAAGTCCCCTGGACTGCAAGGCGATCAAACCGGTCAGTCCTAGAGGAGATCAACCCTGACCACTCTTTAGAAGACAAGATCCTGAAGTTGAAACTCAAGTATTTTGGCCACCTAATGAGAAGGAAGGACTCACTGGAGAAGAGCCTGATGCTGGGAAAGATTGAGGGCAAGAGAAGAAGGGGACGACAGAGAATGAGATGGCTGGATGGAGTCACTGAAGCAGTAGACGTGAACTTAAATGGACTCCAGAAGATGGTAGAGGACAGGAAGACCTGGAGGAACGTTGTCCATGGGGTCGCGATGGGTCGGACACAACTTCACAATTAACAACAACAACAACAACAACACCTCTTTCGACTTCTTTTTTTCCCCTCTTTGCTTTCTTCTTTCCAAAGCTGTGACTTTGTCCTTCAATTCATCAGCATCTGGGAGAAGACATGTGGTATCGTGTGTGTTATCAACAAATCATCCCACCCATAATGCAAGCTTGGTCATTGGTGTCATGATGTAACTGCATCCAGTACCAGATGCCTAGGGTTACATGGTTTATCTCCTGGAAAATATTAATAGGTAATTTCAACACGTCTCTTCTTGACCATGTTTGAAGCTTTTCTCTCTTCCAATAGGGAGCTTAAAGCATGGGGTTCAACTCCCAGAATCCCTAAACCAGCCACAGGTCTCAAAGTTGCCAAGGTTGAAGACCCCTGAAGCAGATAACTAGAAGAGAATACAGTAAGTGAACGACTACAAGGTCTGCAAATTTGCAGATGACACTAAGCTGGCCGGAATAGCCAACACCCCAGAAGACAAGCAAAGGATCCAAAAAGATCTTGACAGACATGAACAATGGGCCCTATCCAACCAAATGATATTTAATGTGGAGAAAAGCAAGGTTTTAAAGCTGGGCAGAAAAAAACCCAAAGGTACAAGTAGAGATTAGGTGAAACCTGGCTCAAAAACAGTAACTTTGAGATGGACCTTGGAGTCCTAATGGACGATCACTTAAACATGAGTCAGCAGTGTGCAGCAGCAGCTAAAAATGCCAATACAATCCTTGGTTGTATAAACAGAGGCACAGAATCAAGATTACGTGAAGTATTATAGTACCACTTTATAAAGCCTTGATAAGACCGCACCTTGAATACTGCATCCAGTTTTGGTCACCACATTACAAAAAAAAAAAAAAAAAATGTTGAGACTTTAGGAAAAGTGCAGAGAAGAGCAACTGAGACGATTTAAAGGCCTGGAGACAGAAACATATGAAGAGCATTTGCAGGATTTGGGTTTGGCTAGTCTAGAGCAGTGGTTCTCAACCTTTTTAATGCCGCGACCCCCAACCGGTCGTAAGTCGAGGACTACTCAACTGGTGCAGCACCGTTTGCAGAATGGACTTTTGGCGGGCTCAGCAGGGCAGAGACAGCCTGGACAATTCCTATTGGCTTTTGAAAGCCAATAGAATTAGACTCTATTCAAGAGAGTCTATTCTATTGGCTTTCAAAAGCCAAGAGAATAAAAGGGAGTAGCACAGCTAAGGAAAAGGGGAAAAAATGGCGGACTGCGTTGTTTGGCGACCCCCGTGAAATGGTCGTTCGACCCCAAATGGGGTCCCATACCCACAGGTTGAGAACCACTGGTCTAGAAAAAAGAAGGACTGGGGGGACATGATAGCAGTCTTCTGGCATTTGAGAGGCTGCCAAAAAGAAGAGGGAGTCAACCTATTTTCCAAAGCACCAGAGGGCAGGACAAGAAACAATGGATGGAAACTAACCAAGGAGAGAAGCCACCTGGAATTAAGGAGAAACTGTCTAACAGTGAGGACAATTAACCACTGGAACAGCTTTCCATCAGAAGTCGTGGGCGCTTCACCACTGGAGGTTTTTAAGAAGAGATTGGACAGTCACTTGTCTGAAATGCTATAGGTTCTCCTGCTTGAGTAGGGGGCTGGACTAGAAGACCTCCAAGGTCTCTTCCAACTCTGCTCTGATTCTGAGAAGGGGAGGGAAGATCATTTCAACCACATCAATACGACAAAAGCCGCTGCCAACCTTCCTTGAAGACTGTTCCAGAGAAAACTGCTCTCTATTTTTAAACGTGAGCAAATGTAGGTCAGTGTATATTTGAAGGAGAAAGTGTGGGAAAGCTCAAGCATGTTTTATCTCTTGCAAATGAATGCAAGATCCCAGATTTAACCAGAGGCTACGGAGCTCAATCTTTCAGCACAGAAAAGACCCCTCCCCCCCCCAGGTGCTATTTTTCTTTCTGTTTCCTTGGCTGGAGTCAGGCTTGAAAGACAGGTATTTGAGAGAATTATGGACGTGCAAAGCACACCACTTGAATTTGCCATCCTGTTGCGGCTTCTTCCAAAGAATTACTTAAGAGACTTTGCTGACAGATGGAGGTGGGGGATGCTCTGAGCAGTTTCTCAACTGGTTATGGTCCAGTCAGCATCTCCTGTCCTTCTTCCTTTTATCTCAGTTTAATCAGATTAGAGCTGGAAGGGATGTTAGAGGTCAACTAGTCCAACCCCCTCCTCAAGCAGGAGACCCAGTACCATTTCAGATAGGTGGTTATCCAATCTCTTCTTAAAAGCCTCCAGTGATGGAGCATCCACAACTTCTTAAGGCAAACCCTTCCACTGGTTGATTGTTCTCATTGTTAGGAAGTTTCTCCTTAATTCAAGGTTGCTTCTCTCCTTGATTAGTTTCCATCCATAGTTTCTTGTCTTGCCTTCTGGTGCTTTGGAGAATAAGTTGGACCAGTGGTGGCGAACCTATGACACGCATGCCAGAGGTGGCACTCAGAGCCCTCTCTGTGGACACACAGGCCATGCCCTGGAGATGGCAACCGTCCCTCTTCAACCAACCGCCCACTAACTCGCTGAGGTCCCACATAGCTGGATGCATCCCAGCACCCATGCGCTCGCTGGCCTTTGTGTGCAGAGGTCAATGGTGTCAGGCAGCAGCCGCCCCTGCCACACCTTGCCCTGTGACAATGGCACCCCTACCCTGCCTCGCCTTGCCTCACCCCGCAGGACGAGCCTTCTGCCCACCGCCCCACCTGGCAAAGACCCCCTGGATCTCCCCCAATCCTGCACGACCCCCACAGGCGTCCCTCCCCATGAGCAACATCGAGGTGATCACACCCACCTTGGCCACTCCCACCCAATCTGCCAGGACCACCACAGCCATGCCCACCCAGTGGGCCACGCCCACCTGGTACCTGGCGATAAATAAGTGGGTTTGGGTTGCAGTTTGGGCACTCGGTCTCTAAAAGGTTCACCATCACTGAGTTGGCCCCTTCCTCCTTGTAGCAGCCCCTCAAATACTGAAACGCTGCTATCATGTCACCCCCTAGTCTTTTTTTTCTCTAGACTGGCCAGACCCAGATCCTGCAACGATTCTTCCTATGTTTTAGTCTCCAGGCTTTTAGTTATCTTAGTTGCTCTTCTCTGCACTTTTTCCCCCAAAGTCTCAGCATCTTTTTTGTAATATGGTGACCAAAATTGGCTGCAGTATTCCAGCAAACCCCTCCCACTTGTACCGATTCTGAAATGTACAGTAAGTGCCTGGGCGAAGTAAATTCCTGGCATATTTATTTTCACCCAAAAGGCTCCACCAAGGAATTAATTTAAAAAAAAGTCGACAGGCACAGAGGTACTGTTTGTTTACATTCAGTTTTGACTCGCTGTGAGCCTAGATATCTGTCTCCATCTCTTCTCCTTTCGATCTGTTTGCATAATTCCACCCAGTCTTAATTTAGACTGAAAACTCCTTAGGGCAAGGGACTCTTTTTTCCTTATCTGACTTGCTAAAGTCAGCACCCCGTAGTTGGAGAGGATGATATAAATCAGAATTCTCCATTAATCTCATGGCTTCGGAGGGCCTGACCCAGGTGAGGAGAGACATAATAGAAGACAATAAACAATGGCCCCGTGGTGAACTGAAGAAGTTGTTTTGCCACAGAGTTGTTTCTAAAATGACTGAAGTCGGAGTAGATGTTGAGGAATAATTTGATCCTGGAGTCAGAGAAGCATAAAGCAGGGATCTCCAACCTTGGCAACTTTAAGACTTGGGGACTTCAACTCCTAGAATCCCCCAACCAGCATGGCTGTCTGAGGAATTTTAGGAGTTGAAATTCACAAGTCTTAAAGGCTGCCAAATTTGGAGTCCCCGGCATAAAGCATAAAGAAGAACTGCATGGAATAGTTAGACGCAGTGGTGGGATTCAAATAGGTGAACAACCGGTTCTCTGTGTGTGGATGCCGCTTCCAGAAGTCCATTCTGGACCTGGGCAACAAAAAAATTGGCTACCAGTTCTGCCAAAGTGGTGCGAACTGGCTGAACTCCACCACTGGTTAGAGTCCAGTGTTTCTCAACCTTGACAATTTTAAGGCATGTAGACTTCAACTCCCAGAATTCCACAGCCAGCATTGCTGGCTGTGGAATTCTGGGAGTTGAAGTCCACATGCCTTAAAATTGTCAAGGTTGAGAAACACTGGGTTAGACGGTTAGACGGAAGATTAGGACTACCAAGTCAGGTTTGCAAACATCTCCATGACTCCATGAAGCTTCTTGGATAAGAAGTGAACAATCTCTCTCTCTCTCTCTCTCTCTCTCTCTCTCTCTCTCTCTCTCTCTCTCTCTCTTTCTATCTATCTATCTATCATCTATATCTATCTATCTGTCTGTCTGTCTGTCTATCCTTGAGTCAACAGAAAACCCATACCACTGTGAAAATCATGGTCTCCGTCAGTGACCTCTCATACATTCATTTGTCTCTGTTCTCTTTTGCCTTCCATGGTAATGGATGACAAAGTCTAACACACTAAGGCTGACCTTGGATAGTGCTCACAGAAGAACGAGGACAGCCAGCGATGACTTGAACCTCTCTTATTTCTCTGCTGGGGATGAGAAGACAGCAACGTCATTTGGAGCAGAGAGAGCCATGGATGGCTAGGTTGTGTCTGTGCTATACTTAGGTTCAAGTGGAGAGATGTCAGTTGTCTTGAGCACATTTGGGAAGACCTTATTTTTTGCATATCTTAGTGCTCTGTTATCCCCCAGGATCTCCTGAGCAACAGACTGCTGAGTTTTGCATAAACTGTCCTCTTTCTTTCTGTACAGTTTTCCTAGTTTGGTTAGGTATGTGTTCCTGTTTGATCCCTGTCAAAGGATCAAAGCAAGAGAGATGGATCAGCAACCTGTCAACACCTGCCATTTTCCATTGATGGGTTGGTCTGGTTATCTTCAAAAATAAGACATTTATAACCCTGGACTGCCTTTGAAGGACAGTGATTTGAGCCAAGTGAAGAACTGATTAAAGTGATGGACTGGAGTGGGGACAACCTGGTGTAAAAGCTTGCCTTGAATCATGGTGCTTGTGCGGACTGTGTGTATATGTTTACTTTATAAATAGAAGAGCCCTGACACAGACATGCCCTAAATCCTAATCCTCTAATTCAAAAATTTATCTGGCAAGGAAAGAAAGCTAGAATTGAATCGAAAATGTTACAAGACGCTAAGGGAAATGGAGGTTTTGGCTTGCCGGAATGGGTTTTATATTATCAAGCGTCAGTGCTAACCTTAGTAAAAGAATGGATAACTCTTAGAAATAAAAGATTGATGTAGTTGGAGGGACATGACCTACAAGTTGGTTGGCATGCTTTTTTATGGTATGGAAAAAATAAAATACATAAATGCTTTCAAAACCACTATATTAGAAATTCACTATTATTAACATGGGAAAAAATAAAATGTAAGGTCTATTTGAAAACTCCCTCATACGTTTACTTCTCTTTGTCATGTTCTCATCATATGCTAAATAAAAATAGTCAGAGGGCATTGATAATAACAGAATAACAGAATTGGAAGGGACCTTGGAGGTCATCTAGTCCAACCCCTTGCTCAGGCAGGAAGTCCTAGATCATTCTGGACAAATGGTGTCCAATCTCTTCTTAAAAATTTCCAGAGTTGGAACATCCACAACTTCTGGAGCAGGAGACCTCATACCATGGGAAAGTAATTGAGACTTCCATTCCATTCCTTAAGTATCAGAGAAAAGATAGAATATTAAGACTATAGATCAGGGGTCTTCAAACTTGGCCCTTTTATGACTTGTGGACTTCAACTCCCAGAATTCCTCAGCCAGGCATGCTGGCTGAAGAATTCTGGGAGTTGAAGTCCACAAGTCATAAAAGGGCCAAGTTTGAAGACCCCTGCTATAGATCAATGTATCCAGTGAGTTCTAGATTTGTTTGAGCAAAGTCAAAAATAGATGCTTGAGAACCCAGAAAACATCTTAATTTTGCCTGCTCAAAATCTTCCTCTCTCTCTCTCTCTCTCTGTTTGTGTGTGTGTGTTTGTGTGTGTGTGTGAACTCGGCCATTATCATTTGTGTTCACTGAAGTCAGCTCATGCAGCTCACTCAGGAAACCATACTCAAGCCTGCACAGATCAGTACAATGTGTGAAGCCAATTTTTTTTTTGTCCCTTCGACTGTGACAATGTTCTTCTGACATTCCTTTTAGAATAGAACATGAGATGATTTTCATTGTTTTAATTCTTTATCAATGTTTTATTACTCTTGTGTTATTAGTGCTCCTCTTTAGGTGGATCTTCTCGTAAGTCATCTTGAAATGATACAATAAAGAACGTTAATCCATATTTATATTAAATGAGAGGGTGAAATATATTGCCTTTTTAATATCCCTTTGAAAATGGCAGGGCCTGTTCATGTAACACGAAGAACAATTATGTGCAGTTGCTAAATGGGCCTTTGGGGATGATAAAAGCAAAGACGCTAGATTCCAGAATTGAAACCAATATCTGGAATGAGTTGGAACTGAACAAATATTGAACATTGAAGTCCTGGCCATATAAAATGTGTTGAGTCACATCAAGGCTGGGAAGAGGGGATATTTTTTTAACCTCAATCCATTAGTGATTTATGGAAACACAGCTAGAAAATGAAAAACTCCCTCATTAGGCCATTTCAAGGAAAGATTCATGGACGAAGGGTTTCTTGGTGGAAAACATGAGCCATCAAGTTTGGAAGAATTTTTCTGTGCCCATAAGGAGTGACATCATATCCAATGACATCATCATTGCAGGTGACATTTCCAAGGCTTTTAATGGATGGCTATGGGTGAATAGCATTACCAGATGTGCTCAAGAAGCAAAGAACTTGAAATCAGTTCTTAGAATGCCTTCACTAAGAAATATCTTTAAACCATGGCTCAGTGTGTGTCTTAGTTAATCAAACCCATGCCTCTTTCTTTCCTATTAAAAGAGCTTTTTCTGGCAGAATATTTGGTTGTTGCCTTCATTGCTTGCTGTGGCACATCACCGATTGTGCAACTAAGGATTGTAGAAATTGCAAAAGTTGGTGGAGAAGAAGGATAAAACTCTGAGATTCTTAGACATTAAATTTTGTCTCGGTTGGAGATGCGACATTGCTCACCAAAGTGATGGGTAAATAATCAGTTACTAAGAGTTATAGGAACATAAAAAACTGATGGCAGAAAAAGACCTAGGGGCACGTCAAGTCTGCCTATTGAGTGTTTTGTTGGTTATTTGATTTTGTTTTAATGACTTATGGTTTTTGATTTATTATTTTTCATTTATTTTTATGTTATGTTTCGTCACACAGTCAACCAGCTGTTTAGACTGGGTTTGGCATGTTGGTCTACTTATCAAGTCTGGGATACACAGATTTGAATATTATTTATTTTTTAATATGGGACCAACAAGCATGGAGAACTTAGACAGGGGTCACATCCGGAGAGGATATTATCAGTGTGAAGAAAATGGACAAAGCAAACATATTATTGGAAGTTGATCTGGCCCTTTTAACTTGGAAGCCCCCTTTGGAAGCATTGGTGGTAGAGAAAGGGTTTGATGCAAAGCATTCAAAACATGGATTTACCATCAAGCCCAGGGGCCTTGTCAGTGTAGTTGAGCCTGTTTTCTGCTTGCATTGACTGGGCAGTGCATAGAAAGTGTGCAGAGAAGAGCAAGAAAAGATGATCAGGGGACTGGAGGCTAAAACATATAAGGAACAGTTGCTGGAACTAGGTATGTCTAGTTTAATGAAGAGAAGGATGAGGGGTGACATGATAGCAGCATTCCAATATTTGAGGGGCTGCCACAAAGAAGAGGGAGTCAAGCTCTTCTCCAAAACACCAGAAGGCAGGACCAGAAGCAATGGATGGAAATTCATCAAGGAAAGAAGCAACCTAGAAATAAGGAGAAACTTCCTATCAGTGAGAACAATGGGTGCTCCTTCACTGGAGGCTTTTAAGAAGAGATTTGTCTGAAATGGTTTAGGGTCTCCTGCTTGAGCAGCGGGTTGGACTAGAAGACCTCCAAGGTCCCTTCCAGCTCTATTCTATTTTTCTGTTATTCATTCTGTGATTCATTCTGTCATTCTGTTATTCTTGGTTGCTATTCTGTGTTATTTTAAGTTATTTGTGTTTTGAGTCCCTGGTTCTGTTTTACTTTGTCGCTGTTTGTTTTAACAGCCACCCAGAGTCATATATATGAAAGGGGAGGCCATATCAATTTACTAAATAAATACAAATGAATAAATATAGATAAGGGCAGTCTGCCAGGTATCTCCCTGGAAGGGATGTGTGTCACATCCCGGTATTCAGCAAAGCATAATGATTCAATTAAGACTTTGTCTCTTTCTTTAATTCCTCAGAAGCATGTTTCATCTTTCTTTAGAATTATGAGCCTGTGACTTCTCCATTCCAGATTCCTAAGGCTAAGTTAGTGACCTTTGAATAGTCTTGGCCATCTTCAAGAGAGAAAATACACTTTAACCCAAGCCACTTGTCCTATTTAGTTCTCCTATTTTGTCTTCAGGCCAGTGGTGGGATTCAGCCAGTTTGCACCACTTCGCAGAACCGGTAGCTAATTTTTTGTTGCCCAGGTCCAGAATGGACTTTTGGAAGCGGCACCCACACAGAGAACCGGTTGTTTACCTATTTGAATCCCGCCACTGCTTCAGGCCCAAAAACATTTTGCTTATGCATTATGGGAAGAAGAGAAATTCTCGTTCTTAATTTTCTCCTGGTGAGCTGGAGATGGTCTTTTTCTTCTTCACCGTGCTAATGAGAAGAAATGGTGGGTTGATTTATTTCACCAAAGATCAGATTGGATAATGAGAAAAGAGGACAGAATGAAAGTAAGTCCGAAAGGAAGACCCCAATAAAACAAACAGACCAGGTATGACAGCATTCTAGTATATATTTTATTACAGATAGTCCTAGACCAGGGGTAGACAACCTTGGTTTTTTTTTATGACTCGTGGACTTCAACTCCCAGAATTCCTGAGCCAGCATGGCTCAGCTTGGAAACCTCTCCCTTTCCCCTCAGCATAGCTGGCTCAGGAATTCTGGGAGTTGAAGTCCACGAGTCATAAAAGAGCCAGGGTTGATCTGTCCTAGACCGTTCATTTAGGGTTTCCTGCCTGAGCAGGGGGTTGGACTAGATGACCTCCAAGGTACCTTCCAACTTTTTATTGTTGTTGTTGTTGTTATTATTATTATCATTCATCGCACAGTCAGCCAGATATTCAGACTGGATTTGGCATTTTGTCTACCTATCGAGTCCTTACCCAGGACCTGGGATAGGCAGATGTGGATGTTTGATGGTATTACAGGTATCGTCGCAGGATGGAAGCAGTTCCTAATAAGGCCGCCTTTTGCAATTGACTAATAGCAAATCTGTCAATGCCAATGGTGTTCAAGTGGTGCTCCAGTTGTTTTGGGATTGCGCCCAAGGAGCCTATGACTATTGGTACTACCCTTGCTTGCTTTTGCCACAGTCTTTCTATTTCTATTTGTAGGTCTTTGTATTTTGTTATCTTCTCCAGTTCTTTCTCTTCTATTCTGCTATCTCCAGGCACTGCCACGTCCACTATCCAGACTTTTTTGTCTTTCTTATCGACAATTGTTAAGTCTGGGGTGTTATGTTGCAGGTGCTTGTCTGTTTGAATTCTGAAGTCCCAGAGCAGTTTAATTTTATCATTCTCTATGACTTTCTCTATTTTATGATCCCACCAGTTTTTGCTTACAGGCAAATGATATTTTTTGCAGATCTTCCAATGCACCATTGTTGCTACTTTGTCATGCCGCTGCTTGTAATCAGTCTGTGCAATCTTCTTGCAACAGCTTACCAAGTGGTCCACTGTTTCTTCAGCTTCTTTGCATAGGCGGCACTTACTGTCTGTTGCTGTCTTCTCAATTTTGACTTTGTATGCATTTGTCCTTAAGGCTTGGTCTTGTGCAGCCAGAATTAGTCCCTCGGTCTCTTTCTTCAATTTTCCTGCTCTTAGCCATTGCCAGGTTTTATTATTATCTGCTTTCCCAGCTATTTTTTTCATGTATTGGCCATGTAGTGCTTTGTCTTCCCATGCCTCTATTCTGTTCTTCATTTGGTCTTTCTTGTAGGCCAGTTTGGTCTCTCCAGTAGTTAGTAAGCCTTCCTGATATACTAATTTCAGTGCATCTTCATCATTGTTCTTCAGATATTCTTCCAAAGTCATTTTTTCTTCTTCAACCATCTGATGTACTTGTAGCATTCCACGCCCACCTATTTGCCTTGGTAGATAAAGTCTATCAATGTCACTGCGTGGATGAAGGGCGTGATTCATTGTCATTATTTTTCTGGTCTGCCTATCCATTGCTTTTAGTTCTGCTTGAGTCCAGTCCACTATTCCAGCTGTGTACCTAATGACTGGGATTGCCCAGGTGTTGATTGCCTTTATGGTATTTCCTCCATTGAGTTTGGATTTTAAGATCTTCTTCACTCTCTTGATGTATTCACCTCTAATCTTTTTCTTGACTTCAGTGTGCTTGATGTTGTCAGCTTGAAGGATACCCAAGTATTTGTAGTACTCTTCCTCGTCCAGACTCTTAATGTTATTTTCGTGGGGCATCTTGATTCCTTCAGTTTTCACTATTTTTCCTTGTTTGATAGTAAGTGTGGCACATTTGTCCAAGCCAAACTCCATTACAATATCTTGGCTATATATACGGACAGTGTTGAGCAGCGATTCTATTTCAGATGATGTTTTTCCATACAGCTTCAGATCATCCATGTAAAGGAGGTGGGATAGTCTAGCAGATGTTTTTGATGTTTGATAGCCATGTCCTGAGTTATTCAGTATTGTTGACAGAGGAAACAGTGCAATAACAAATAGTAATGGTGATAATGAATCTCCTTGAAATATTCCTCTCTTGATATTAACCTCTCCCAGCTTTTCACCATTGATCTGCAACTGTGTCTTCCATTGTGCCATCGATTTTTGCACAAATTTTCTGATGTTTCTACTGACTCCTGTTATTTCTAGGCACTTTATTATCCAATCATGTGGCAGAGAGTCAAATGCCTTTTTGTAGTCAATCCATGCCACATTCAGGTTGGTCTTCCTTCTCTTGCAGTTTTCCAAGATCATTTTGTCTATTAGGAGTTGATCTTTTGTTCCTCTGCTATTGGGGCGGTTTCCTTTCTGCTCAGGTGGAAAGAGATTGTTTTCAACTAGATGCTGTTGTACTGCATCAGCTACCACACCAGTTAGTAATTTGAATGTTGTTGGTAAGCAGGTAATTGGCCTGTAGTTACCTGGTGTTGCCCCTTTTGCTGGATTTTTCATTATTAGGTAGGTTTTCCCAGTTGTTAGCCACTTTTCAATTTCTCCTCCTTGTAGTATATTGTTGAACTGCTTGGCAATGAGTGGGTGTATAACAGTTAGATGTTTCAACCAAAACCCATGCAGTTCATCTTCACCTGGTGCTGACCAATTTTTGATTTTCTTTGCTCTTTTTTCTACCATTTTTGTTGTTATTACTAGTTCTTTCATTTCAACTTCTGTTTTATTTGCATCCACCTCTTTTAACCAAGCCGCATCCTTGTTGTATTTCTTTGGGTTATCCCATATCTGCTTCCAGAACTGCACTGTTTCTTCCTTGTCAGGTACTGACTGATTCCTTGCAGTTTCTCCATTGATGGATTGGTAGAAACGTTTCTGATTGGATTGAAATTGGAGGTTCTGCCTATAGTTTGCAATTCGAGCTTCATATCTACTGATTTTCCTGGCTATAGCTGTTATTTGTTGCTTTATTATTTCCAGTGCTTCCTTGATCTTCCTTGTTTCTAAGTGGTATTTCTTGATTAGGTATTCTTTGGTCTTCTTGTTCTTCAGCTTCTTTTCTTTCATCTGTTCTAGCTTGCTTGCATGTGATCTTAACTTGCTGATCTTATTTTCTAGTCTAACCTTCCATTTTTGTGGTGCAC
The DNA here is from genome assembly GCF_016545835.1 of Crotalus tigris. Lineage (NCBI taxonomy): Eukaryota > Metazoa > Chordata > Lepidosauria > Squamata > Viperidae > Crotalus > Crotalus tigris. The sequence goes on along the minus strand of NW_024098582.1, from coordinate 58,272 downwards.
TGTTTGTTTGTTTTTCTTCTTTGTTGATTTTGCATCCCAGGTATTCTGTTATAACTGCAGCTGTGCTGTACATTAGTTGGTTTGTTTCTTGCAGTGAATTGGTGCTTATACTTGCTATTGCAGTATTTGCATCTTTTAATGCTTGTGCTAGCTGTTTCTTTGGAACAAGCTTCAATGCAGGCAGCCTTATTCTGTTGTTTTTGTGCTGTTCTAGATGCTCAGTTATTCTTTGTTTCAATTCTTTTATTTCTTTAGTTAGAGGGTTTTGTTCTTCCTGAGGAAGAGGTGCCTGGTTTCCAAATGAGAACAGTTGTATATCTCTACTGGATTCTTCACTGCCAACTCCCCCTGGTTTGCCTCTACATTCTGAATTACTTCTGGTAAGGCTTTGATTTCTTTGCCCTGGGTAAACCTTTGCAGTTCGTCCAATTCTGTTTCTGTAAATACTTTATTTCGTGTTATAAATCGGCGTTGATCTGCTAGTCTCTGTTCTGTTATTTCTGATTCTGGATGTTGTTCTTTCCAGAATTCGTGCATTCGTTTTAGATATCCTCGTCTTGTTGGACTTGATCTGTAGTAACAGATCATTATTTCTTTGTTTTCCATCACTGTGTATCTGCGACGGGTAAACACCTTTTCTTCCAGTAGTTCTGCAGCTGCTGGCCCTGGTTGCTCAGCCAACAGTCCTGAGTCCTGTAACCCATTTTTCACCAGATATCCAGGAACTCCAATATCTAGTGCGGACCTTGTTAACCCGGGCGACGTCCGAGCCGGTATGGCATTCTGAAATTTACGTCTCACCATATTTTTTATGGGAGAGACACTCTTTGTCTGACTCCTCTGATGAGACCTGTCCAGTATGGTTGAACCTCTGGCATAGCTCTCATCTTCCTCAGAGTACACAAGCCCCACAACCACGTCAAGGTAGTGCCTCACTGGGGGTATTATTATTATTATTATTATTATTATTATTATTATTATTATTATTATTACGGCTGTTGCCAGCATCCCCCATGGTCATCTGATCAAAATTTGAATGCTTGGCAATTGACGGTTGTAGAGTCCCGGGGTCATGTGATCCCCTTTTGCAAGCTTCTGAGAAGCAAAGTCAATGGGGAAGACAGATTCACTTAACAACCGTGTGACTAACTTAACAACTGTAGGAATTCACTTAACAAACGTGGCAAGGAAAAAGTTACACAACTTCAGTATCTTTTATGCAAAAAACACGATCTTAGTTTAACTCGCAGAGTTATTTTTTTTAAGTGCCATCTCAGTAGCTTTATTCCCATTTTAGGGTCTGCCTCTAGTATCGTGATAAGGAATCTGTTCTTCGACAGAATTGTGTGCTAGCATCTGGTCTAAACAAAATTGTAGGTGATTTCTCTCGCAAAAATGAAAAACTAAATTCATTTTACGTGAACTGTTTTCCCAACAGCATCTTTTAGCATCTTGTGTCAGCCGTTGATTCTTGAGATGATATAAAGTCTGCCTTGTTGCCATATTATGACACGCAAACAATAGGTGACTCTAAAAGTCAGCCTGGAGGTTTTCACACTTGCACCTAACCGCAAATCAAACATGCCTTGACAACATCTTTTTTTCCCTGTTCCTTTTTCTGTCTTTTTTTTTTATTTCTAATCCATGAGTAAGAAAGCCGTAGCTGCCTTAGAAGTAGTTGTTTAATATTTTCCCCTTACTTTGCTATCATCTAAGATCAACTTCGGCATGGGTAAAATGTGTTAGGCTTTGTCCTCTTGTTGGAGAAAACTACACGGATATCACCCTGTGGTCACCAGGACTTGATCTTCATTTGTGGGCATCTTGAATTTAAGAGTAGGGATTGTATCAAACCAACCTTTGCTGATTTTGACTCAGTTTAGTTCCTGGTTGGGACTTCACCAGGATAGATTGGAATCTAAAGCAAAAAGGATAGTTGTAGGCCTTTGATAAGGAAATTGCATGGACTTGATTCTAAGGAACTGTTATGGATCACTCTTGAGTCTTCAGAGTCAGAATGTTAGGTGTGAAGAATCAGGACCATACATTAAGTTGCAGTTCAGAAGATTTATAGTTCAAGCCTAAAGACAAGAATCTAGCCAACTAAAGTTCAATGCTAAGTAGACAGTAGATAAGGGTCAACAGAATTCAAGAGGAGTTGGACTTTGACCATTTGAAGCAACATAATGACTCTAAGCTGCTGACCTGCTTAACTCCACCCCCAGCTCTGCTGTTCTCTACACAGAAGCTGACGCACTTGACTAGTCTAAGTTGATAAGAGGACACCTGAGGAGACATAGGTGGAGGTTGGGTCAGCTGAACCACAGCCTGAGCCAAATACTCAACTTAAAAACACATAGGAAACATAGACTTATAGGGCTGGAAGGGACCTCAAAGATCTTCTAGTCCAGGCATGCCGGCTGAGGAATTCTAGGAGTTGAAGTCCACAAGTCATAAAAGGGCCAAGTTTGAAGACCCCTGTTCTAGTCCAACCCTCTGCTCAAGACAGGAGCCTTATACCATACCTTACACCAATCTATTTTTGATGGAGCCCCCACAACCACAGGAGGCAAGCTATTCCATTGATTAATTGTTCTTTATAATTGTTCTTTATGACTTGTTCTATACAAGTCACACCTTGCTGGATTGGATACCTGGACTATCTCATCCCACAACCAGGATTAGAATTTAGTCAATAGATTTCCGATGCAGCGGAGAAGATGCTTACCATATTTGTGCCATTTTACCAAAATTTGTGTCACAAATTTGCAATGCACGACGTACTCTCTGATTTAAGAGACAATTGGAAATAACAGAACAGAAATGGAGGATTCGTTTCATTTTTTTACTAACTAACTTCACATGTCATTTGTATGGGTTCGTGCTCAGTTTTTCAGTGTTTCTCAACCTTGACAATTTTGAGGCATGTGGACTTCAACTCCCAGAACTCCACAGCCAGCAATGCTGGCTGTGGAATTCTGGGAGTTGAAGTCCACATGCCTTAAAATTGTCAAGGTTGAGAAACACTGGTTTAAATGCTCTCATCCAGTCCATCACCATTGCTGAGATAGAGAGCAAGCATTTTTGGAGAAGTCACCTGAAATACAGCCAACATTTCTAAATACTATATATTTAGGTGGAATTTACTTTTAATTATGTCATTCTTTTCTCAAATACTCCATCTTGTTCAGCAATTAAGGTGCTTAACTCTAAAAGAAAGCCTGTCATTAAGACTAATTTATCCTAATCTCCATAGTATTTTGATGGCAGCTTGTGATGATAGAAACTCTGCAGAAGTTCTTTATATCACAGTATTTTTCTGCTCGACTCTGTCCATGGGTGGGTGGGGGAATAAGCCAGGTTTTATAGCTAATTTACTCAATGTCTGTCAAAACTATTGAAAACACATATGTTTTGCACTGAACCACAGGGCTGAGAATAGGGAAAGGAGTATGTAGAGATGGAAACTTCATTTTTGTGACTAATAGGGAGAATTCACCAGGGGTTGCAGAAAAAGAAGGAGGGGCTTTTGTGGGGGAGGAGCTAAGATAGTTGCTGCAGAATCCAGCAAGATAACTACTTCTGAGTAATGGAACACAAGAGACACCAAGCACATAAAGACCTTTATATAATCAGTAAGGAAGAATTATAGATGATCTGTAGGAGCAGAGTAGGCAGGGCCTGGGGGCGGAGTCAAGAGAGGAATCAGCCTGGAGTCATTATGTTCCCAGAAATGGTCTAATTCCAACCCCTATTGAATTCCATTGACTCTTATCTAGATCCAAGTTAGTGCTGACTGTTAGATGACTAGATTCTTGTGTATAGTGTGGGAAGTCAGCCCTCCAGAGAAGGAAATACTAAAAGGGCAGAAAAATATATTTCCTCAAAGGATCTTAAAGAGGTAGAAAAGCATGCCCAGTTTTTCTTAATAGCTCCAAGCCTCCTTCCTCCGAGCAGAAACTAGCTCTGTAGAAATGCAGATGTAAATAATCCAGGAAGGTTGGAGGCCCCCAGCTAGAAGCTTAGGAAGACAAAGACACCTAAAATCTACATACCCCACCCAAACTCTAAGACAGGACATAATAGGATTAACCCACAGGTGCCAAAGGGGCACACTCAGACTCAGGTCAAAGTTCATGCCACAGGAACAGCTCCAAACAAAAGGCTCCAGGGGGTATAAAAACTCACTCCCTACATGTGCTTGCTCTTTTCTTCCAGAACTATCTTTCTATCTGGCTTTCCTCCTCAATAAACTTTAACCTTCTTTCTAAAGCAGTCGCCATGTTGTTTATTCCCGGCTTGGACTGAACCATGATGAAGACTTTTCCTTCAACAATAGCCATGAACAATAAATCATCTTAACTAGAATGTGTGGTCTCAATTCTTTCTACATGACATTGTATGACTCTTTCCGATCCTCAGAAGAATATCTATATTTTCACCCATTAAGCACTGGAAGGTTTAAACATTACAACTATAATGCTGACATGAAACAGCACTTGAGAGATTAATATGAAGGAAGGAATGTTCTTCTATTGTCCATAAAGAGAGATAAATATATACTGAGAGAGAGAGAGAGAGAGAGAGAGAGAGAGAGAGAGAGAGAGAGAGAGAGAGAGAGAGAGAGAGAGAGAGAGATGATGATGAAATATATAGGAGGAAACACAGACTAATTGTTCAATTATTGTAATGAAACCAAGAAGGGCTTAAATAAAATAAAATTCAGAAAACATTTGAGCAAAAAAATATCAAAATATTAAACAACAAAATAGTCTGTTTGAAACACAGGTTTGAAGAAAGAGATGGTGGTGATGTGAATTTGATCCAAAGAATAGATGCATGCAACTAACAGAAGAAAATAAGCTGCACAAATAACAGAATAACAGATTTGGGAGGGACGTTTGAGGTCATCTAGTCCAACCCCCTGCTCAGGCAGGAAACCTTATACCATTTTGGACAAATGGTTGTCCAGTCTCTTCTTAAAAACTTCCAGTGTTGGAGCATTCTGGAGGCAGGTTGTTCCACTGGTTAATTGTTCTCACTGACAGGAAGTTTCTCAGTTCTAGGTTGCTTCTCTCCTTGGTTAGTTTCCATCCGTTGCTTCTTGTCCTGCCTTCAGGCACTTTGGAAAATAGGCTGCCCCCCCCTTCTTTCTTCTCCCCCCCCCTCAAATATTGGAAGACTGCTATCATATCACCCCTAGTCCTTCTTTTCATTAAATTAGTCATACCTAATTCCTGCAACTGTTCTTCATACGTTTTGGCCTCCAGTCCCCTAATCATCTTTGTTGCTTTTCTCTGCATTCTCTTTTAATACCCAAATTACTCAAAATAATTTGTCAACAATTCGGCTCAGCTTAGGAAAAGGTTTGGACAGAGTAGTCCACTACCTCAATGTTTTTATTTCTGTTGCCCTGGCCAACAACCAAAGCAGAAAGGAAGAGCAGACCACTTCAAGAAAAAAGTCTCCAGATTTCTGGAGACTTTTTTTTTTTTTTTTCCCGAATACAACTCAAGTCTTTGGTGAAATCTGTCTTGGTTGTCAGTCAGTCCTTGATCCTTCCACTTTAACACTGCGATTAGAAGATCACGGATGAGTTCAGCAAACAGCAGTGAAGCAAGAAGCAGTTCAACTCTAAACAATGGTCCGTTAAGCCTATAAATAGATTCCTTCTGCCCATTGTTTGGCGGAGAGGGCCAGGCTCATAAATAAAAGAATGGTGATGATCGCAGTGTTTTCAAGCACTGTCATTTTCTTGGCTTTTCATGCTGATGACAAACTGCAGCATCTAAGTCAAGCTAATTACAGTCATGCTCTTAGCGCCATAGGACAGATAGTGTTAAAACTAAGCCTCTCACTTGGGTTATGCTTATTATGACAGGTTCTTGAGCTGTCCTTCAGATGCAATGAAGGAAAAATAAGATATCCCGGAAAACTCTCTCTCTCTCTCTCTCTCTCTCTCTCTCCCTCCCTCTCCCTCTCCCCCCTCTTTCTCTTTTCATATAGAGATGATAGATGATGATGATGAGAGAGAGAGAGAGAGAGAGAGAGAGAGAGAGAGAGAGAGAGAGAGACGAGGAGAGGGGGAGAGAGGTGATAGAGACAGATGATAGATGATAGATAGATAGATAGATAGATAGATAGATAGATAGATAGATAGACAGACAGACAGACAGACAGACAGACAGATAGACAGACAGACAGACAGACAGACACATAGAGACAGAGAGAGAGACTGAAGAGAGGAGGAGAGCGGGAGAGAGAAGTGACAGACAGACAGACAGACAGACAGGCAGGCAGGCAGGCAGACAGACAGACAGACAGACAGACAGATAGATAGATAGATAGATAGATAAGAGGGGGGAGAGGGGGAGGAGGAGAGAGGTGATAGATGATAGACAGAGAGAGGGGGGGAGAGAGGTGATAGAGACGATAGATAGATAGATAGATAGATAGATAGATAGATAGATAGATAGATAGATAGATAGATAGATGATAGATAGACAGACAGACAGACAGACAGACAGACAGACAGACAGACAGACAGACAGAAAGGGAGACAGACAGAAAGGGAGACAGAGACAGAAATAAAGATAGATATTAAAAATGAAATTTTAGGTTGTGTTGATAGAAGTTTTGTGTCCAAAATAGCAGAAAATAAAAGTTCAGTTTTCTTCTGCATTGAGCAGACCCTTGTTAGAATAACGTCTACCCCTGTTGATGCCCATGTTTGGATGGACGTTGTCACAAAAGCCCCATACATCCAGAGGGAGATTCTACTTACTATTGATTACAGGCCACAGATTACAAATGTTTGAGTTTCCAAGAATTCTTTCCTGTGTAAAAATTGTAAACAAACCAACAAATACTAAAATGGAATGAATTATCTCAACAAAATCATGACGGAACACTAGAGGATAAATGGGGTTCTTGTATAGATTGTAATACTGTCTGGATCACATTACGAACAGAAACTAAAGTGCTACATAAATGCTAAATATTACTACTGAATTTATTAGATAGTATGTGATGAAAAAAACCCTACCAGTTTCTGTCTTTAAAAAAAAAGAATCTAACCTGTAAATCCACGAATATGTTCGAGCACAATAAAGACATTGAATACCTATGCACAAATCTACACATTTCTCACAGTAAGGATTAATGAGATAACATTCTTTGAATGTTATCTCATTCATCTTATCTTATATAAATGCTGTTATGAATTTGTGAGTTGAATTGCAGTTGGGAAAAGCCAAACATGAGCGAGAGAGAAAAATTCCAAGCATTTTATAACTTTGCTCTTCGGTGGTACTAGATGTATTGAAAAGTCTACTCTAATAAATCTGAAGGACTGAAGGTAAATTCCTTTATCGAAAGAAAGGAATAGCTTCCCAAACAGGCAAAATGGTGGTGACGGCCTGAATAAAATTGGCAGAACTTTAATCTTGCCTGTCCTGACACCCATCAAGCCCATGCTCCATTCCTGCTGCTGACATCCTAAGATATCATTTGGAAGAAATTGCTCAGCCTTGGAATTATTTTGTGAGATTTTGAATATAAATCTTTTGCCGGTCGTAAGCAAGTTTTGATATGCAGCATTGAAATCTCTTCCTTCCCTGCTGAATGACAGTGTTCTCCTTCCATCCTTGAGTCATAGAAAGGATTGATTGATGATTGATTGATTGATTGATTGATTTTGTGTTGACTCCTAGTGACCACAAAGATAGATTTTTCTCAAAGACAATCTATTCTTGTTAATTCAGGACTCCCAACAGTGCACTCACTGAATAAATAAATGCATTTATTGTAACTGTCCAGCCATTTTATGTTGATGATATCCATTTTGCTCATTGAGTTCATGGAGACCTAACCCTGTGGGTTTTTGCACCAATGGGATTTTTCCATGTCTTTTACCAGTAATTATATAGAGGGCGGGTTTGAAAAATCTCCATCCTTCTAATTTTACCGATGCACTCAGAATGTGTTGGAGACATCCATTTTGCTCTCTGAGTTCATGGAGACCTACCCTAATTCTAAGTGGATTTGCCCTCCATTGGAATGTTCCAATGGATTTTACCCAGAAACATAGATAAAGTGGGTCTGAAAAGTCTTCCCCTTCCTCATCATACAGATGCCCTAAGAAATCATTGGCAACCTCCATTTTGCTCTCTCAGTTCATGGCAACCTAACTCTAACCCTAAGTGTGTTTTTGTACCAATGAGATTTTCCCTTGTATTTTACCAGGAAAGATATTGAAAGTGGGCTGGGAAAATCTCTGCCATCCTAATTTTGCTGACGCACTCAGAATGTGTTGATGACATCCATTTTGCATTATTAGAAGAAAGAAGAAAGAAGAGGAGGAGAAGAAGGAGGAGGAGGAGGAGGAGGAGGAGGAGAAGGAGAAGAAGAAGAAGAAGAAGAAGAAGAAGAAGAAGAAGAAGAAGAAGAACAACAACAACAACAACAACAACAACAACAACAACAACAACAACCACTGGAAACAACATCATTGTGGGATCCTTGGTGCTCTCTAAGCTTTGTTTTCTTGCAGACGTTTCATGACCCAACTAGATAACATCATCAGTGCTAGAGGAGGAGGAGGAGGAGGAAGAGGAGGAGGAGGAGGAGGAGGAGGTGGAGGAGGAAGTCCAGTTGCCACAACTCAGTGTCTGGATACAACTACTAGAGTTAAAATGGAAGCATATCGTACTCTTTGGCTTGAGATGAGGATGAAGACAAATCACACAGTTGTGAGAACGGCAGACTTTACTAGGGTATGTATGTTTGTGCCAGGGGTACAAGCAACTGGGGAAAATTTCTGAGAAAAACATGTTGGTTTCCCCAGAGTTGGGTGTTCTGCATAGGAAGCATTCAGTTCAACTCTTTCATGCGCTAGTTCCTGTTTTTTAATATTTGATAGAGGAGGTTAATATTTTACAATGAAGAACTGGCTTCAAGATTTATTCTCCAAATAGACTGTAGTTACACAGCTTGCCTTCCGTTTGTCACTTCTTTGAGACCGGTCTACCAAAACTGCTTCTCCCCCTCTCTTAGCCCTGAAATTTCAAAGGGGCAATTTTTATCCTTATGGAAAGGATAAAATAAAAAATGTAGCTTGTTTTTTTCTTTCCACTGTCTTTGCTTTTTAAGAGTGTTCTCTCCTGCTTGCTCAAACATAAGACTGACATAAAATGGTTTATTTCGTCTTGGCCTAGTAGGTTGTGTAAACATCTGGAGTCCATTTAATAAATCACGATTAAATGCTCAGAGTGTTTGACTTCTAAAAAGAAAAAAAAGAGAGATATATAGAGTAATACAATGATGGGCCCAATAACAAAAATACCACACTCTTAGGAAAACATCTCAGGGAAAAATGCTGAGTGGCCATAAAAACATTCCAGAATTTTCAAGAATGATACTTAGAATATTATTTGAAAAGGTTATTTTTTTTTCTTTCCTTGCAGCTGGAATGTTGACTTTGGCTAAGACTGCTGGGTCCCTCCCTCCAGAATATGGAAAGTTAGAATAGTCTAACTCTTTTATTCACCCCGTGTTATTCAAACAATGCAGCATCCTGACATTTTAGAAAGAAACAATTACAACAGCACACAACTGCACACAATTGCGTGCAAGTTGAAAGGAATGGAAACCCAATAAATGAATAGCAAAGTCATTCTGGTGCTAATTAGAGCACAGCAATGCAAAAAAAAAAAAGAGAGATTCACTAAAATATGCAGGAATCAATACGAAAAGACTTGTGTAAATCTCTAGGAGTAATTAAAGGCAACTCTTTAATTAAATTTAATCTTTTAATATTTTGGCTGCCTGATATCACAAGTACTCTGGGCAGCCTACAATAAAGTAATCTTTAAAAAAAATAACATAGATCAAAGAAAAGAAAAGACAGCTGACAGATATTTGTTTTCATTTGTATATAGAATAGAATAGAATAGAATAGAATAGAATAGAATAGAATAGAATAGAATAGAATAGAATAGAATAGAACAGAACAGAATAGAATAGAATAGAATAGATATTGGAATATAGAATAGAATAGAATTAGAATTAGAATTAGAATAGAATAGAATAGAATAGAATAGAATAGAATAGAATAGAATAGAATAGAATAGAATAGAATAGAATAGAATAGAATAGATATTGGAATATAGAATAGTATAGAATTAAAATTAGAATAGAATAGAATAGAATAGAATAGAATAGAATAGAATAGAATAGAATAGAATAGAATAGAATAGATATTGGAATATAGAATAGTATAGAATTAGAATTAGAATTAGAATAGAATAGAATAGAATAGAATAGAATAGAATAGAATAGAATAGAATAGAATAGAACAGAACAGAACAGAATAGAACAGAATAGAATAGAATAGAATAGAATTTTTTATTGGCCAAATGTGATTTGAAATAGACAAGGAATTTGTCTCTGATGCATAAGCTCTTATTAAACATACAAGCAACAAGTGATAATCATAATCAAAATCATAAAATACAATCATCATAAATCATAGATAGAACACTCAGTGATAATCATAGGACACTAAAGCAATCAACATAAATCATAATAGAATACTAAATAAAAGCAATCAACATAAATCATGAGATACAACAAGACTTTATAGTCATAATAATCTAAGGAAATAGGTAATAAGAGAGATGAGAAGGCTAATAAGTAACTCAGTCCTATTGGGCAGCTTGACATCTCAGGGCATAAGATGGTGTTGTGGGAATTAATTGTTTAGCAGAATGATGGCATGGGAGAAAAAAACTGTCCTTGTGTCTAGTTGTTTTGGTGTGCAATGCCCTGTAACGTCATCTTAAGGCAGTGTTTCTCAACCTTGACAATTTTAAGGCATGTGGACTTCAACTCCCAGAATTCCACAGCCAGCAATACTGGCTGTGGAATTCTGGGAGTTGAAGTCCACATGCCTTAAAATTGTCAAGGTTGAGAAACACTGTCTTAAGAGAAGAAGTTGAAACAATTTATGTCCAGGATGTGATATTTTCACAGCCCTCTTTCTTTGTTGGGACATCATTATTTATTACAATAAAGTAATTCTTATGTTACGATAATGAATAATGATGTCCCAACAAAGAAAGAGGGCTGTAAAAATATCACATCCTGGTTTGGGATGGACATCAAAGAGAATGCCTGCCAATTCGTTATTCCACCTGAACGTAGCAATTTCAAAAATGATAAAACCCCAGTCTCAAAAAAGGTGTTGTATTTTTTTCTATGTTTAGAAAATGTAACTGTGGCAACAGAATTGCAGCCTCAGGAAAACAGGGGGATTTAACGCAACGAGAGTAAATCACAATTGCAGTGCTGAAGAGGGAAAATGCTTTGATTGGTAAGGAGCTTTTGGAAAAAGATCTCTGAGTCAAGAGATGCATTGATCTGAGGTTCAGCCAAAGACAATCCATGGATTACTACATGACACTGTTTGGGAGAAAAAAGAGGTGAAAATGAAGTATTTATCTTCTGTAGCTGTCAGGAGTTAACTCCAAAAGTTTTTAACTTACTTATCAAACACACTAGGAAAAAAAAAAAGATTCAGGATGTTATTGGGACAATCACTTGTAAGAATGATGGGCTGGGAATTCATTTCTTGGAGTTGTCCTTTGGTTGGCCATGCTGTCCATCAGTCAGCCAGATGTTCAGACTGGATCTGGCACCTTTGTCCATCGGTTGAGCCCTTTCCAAGGACCTGGGATGAGAAAGATGTTGTTCTTTAATGGTGTTAGAGATATTGTTCCAGGATGTTCCAAGTCAAGCTGCCTTTGGCAATTGACTGATGGTGAGTTTGTCAATGCCAATGGTGTTCAAGTGGTGCTCCAGATGCTTTAGGATTGCGCCCAAGGCACCCATTGCCATTGGTATTAAACAGGTAAAGGTTTCCCTTGTCCAGTTGCATCTGACTCTAGGGCGCAGTGCTTATAGCAATAGCAATAGCGTTTAGACTTACGTACTGCTTCAAGGTGCTTTACAGCTCTCTCTAAACCAGGGGTGTCAAACTGCTGGCCCATGAGCCAGACGTGTCACCAGGAAACTGCACCCACCCCATTGCCGGCAATGGAGAAAAAGCTCTGATAGGTCGCGTGACATCACATGACATCACATGATGTCACATGTCTGCTCTAAGCGGTTTACGGAGTCAGTATTTCATCCCCAACAATCTGAGTCCTCATTTTACTGACCTTGGAAGGATGGAAGGCTGAGTCAACCTGGAGCCAGTCAAAATCAAACTCCTGGCAGTGGACAGTGAATTAACTTACAATACTGCATTCTACTCACCACAGCTCATCACGGCTTTCCTCCATTTGTTGGCAGAGGGAGCCAGCCTTGTCTGAAGACATTTTCCATGGTCATGTGGCCAGGTGCATGGAACACTGTTTCCTTTCCACCAAAGTGGTACCTATTTATCTACTCACATTTAGAGTGCAGTACTGCAGGCCACTTTAGCTGACTGTGTTCAGCAGGTCAGCGGTTCAAATCTCACCGGCTCAAGGTTGACTCAGCCTTCCATCCTTCCGGGTAGGTAAAATGAGGACCCAGATTGTTGGGGGCAATGTAAATATATATATATATATATATATATATAATATATATATATATATATATATATATATATATATTGCTTACTGGTGTACACCGCTTAGAGAGTGCTTGCACTTAAAGCGGTATATAAGTCTCATAAATAAATAAATAAATAAATAAATAAATTTAATAATAATAGTAGTAGTAGTAGTAGTAGTAATAGTAGTAGTAATAGTAGTAGTAGTAGTAGTAAAGTTGGAAAGGACCTTGGAGGTCATCTAGTCCAACCCCCTGCTCAAGCAGAAAACCCTATACCATTTCGGACAAATGGCTGTCCCGCCTCGTCTTAAAAACTTCCAGTGTTGGAGCATTCACCGCTTCTGGAGGCAGGTTGTTCCACTGGTTAATTGTTCTAACTGTCAGAAAGTTTCTCCTTAGTTCTAGGTTGCTTCTCTCCTTGGTTAGTTTCCACCCATTGCTTCTTGTCCTGCCTTCAGTCGCTTTGGAGAATAGCTTGACTCCCTCTTTTTTGGGACAGCCCCTGAGATATTGAAAGACTGCTATCCTGTCCCCCCTCGTCCTTCTCTTCATTAAACGAGACATACCCAATTCCAGCAGCCGTTCCTTATTTGCAGGCTTTTGAATTGCTAGGTGGGCAGGAGCTGAGGAAAGGAACAGGAGCTCGCCCCATTGCACAGCGCTCAGGTCTCAAACATGGACTGTCAGCTTTCCAGCTGACAAGCTGAGAGTCTCTAACCACTGAGCCATTGCACCCTTTTCACTATTGCTCCTACCTTTGGCCATTATTATTATTAGATCATAATACGTAATTTTGATGTCTTGTGGATGTTAAACATCTGAAAGTCAAAAGCTTGTACTGTTCCCTCACACAAGAGGTCAACCAGAAGATCAACCAGGAGAATTCAGTTCTATTTTCTGCTCTCCTGTAACACCCACAACTTCCAAGGCCGATTGCAACTCAATTTATGGTACAGTAGACAGAACTAACCTGCTCTATGGAGTAGAGAGTTGGTCTCTGACAGAAGGCCACCTGAAGAGACTAGAAGCATTTGAAATGTGGATTTACAGGCGGCTGTTACGTATAAGCTGGGTTGACAAGATCAGAAATGAGGAGGTGATAAGCTGCCTGGGAAAGCCCAGGGAAATCATCAAAAGAATTAAAAAATGAAAATTAGAATATTTGGGACATGTGATACGACACCCAGAAAAATACGGCATACTCCATTTAATCCTCCAGGGAAAGATTGAAGGCAAATGAGGTCCAGGCAGAAGAAGAACATCGTGGCTTCAAAATCTAAGGGACTGGTTTGGACAAAATTCAGCAGCACTTTTTTGTGCAGCTGTTGATAAAAACAGGATCGCCAATTTGATCACCAATGTCCGATAATGGATATGGCAGAAGAAGAAGAAGAAGAAGAAGAAGAAGAAGAAGGAGAAGGAGAAGGAGAAGGAGAAGGAGAAGGAGAAGGAGAAGGAGAAGGAGAAGGAGAAGGAGAAGGAGAAGGAGAAGGAGAAGAAGAAGACAGAACTGAGACATAATTTGAAACAGACACAATGAATATTACCTTTAAAGCATTGATTTAATTTCTGATTATTCTCCAGTTTCAAGCTCAGCTTTCTATAATGAACAGACCTCTAAGGGCAGAACACTTAATCTCCCATCATGCCTTCCATGCTGGCTCAGAAGAGTTTTTTCTTACATTACCTCAACAAGATGCAATCAACCTGAGGGATTTAAGCCGAGTTAAGCTTAATCCAACCCACGAACATTTACTACAAGGACACCCGCAGCATTTTTTAAAGTTATTACATACTATAAACTTCCACATGCAGGAATCAACCAAGACGTATCTCAAGCTTGAACCATGTATTAGCTCTGGGAGGGTTGAGCTCTATTGGCCAATTAAACTGTAGTCCTAAAAGCAATAAAAATAAAAAGCCCACCTCAAATGTCTTAAAATCTGTTGAATTGACCAAAACATTTTGTTTCCTAACAAAAATCAATGAATAGTGACAAACGCTACGTAGACTGGGGCCATCCTCAGCCTTGTCATGAAAAAACCCAATAAAAAAGACAAGAGACAGCAGCACAAAACAATAATTCTTATTTTAAGATTCAGAGGTTTATTTTGCTAATAATTTGGAACATAGCAAGCAGAATAACACAACATCACTTACATTAAAAAGGTATTGCAATGAGGTTCACTGGCATAGCAGATTCCAAAAAGGACAGCTATAGGCCAATGGCAAATCAATCAGGTCCAGACCCAACTCTTTATACCCTTTCCCGTTCTAAGACTGTAGTCAGATGGTCCGCTGACTTTTGCTGACTTTTTACTGACCTCCTGCTGACCTCCTGCTGAACATAACTTTCCACATATACCCGTGTACATTGGAACCCTCATCCATCAGCTGCTTTCAGTTCCCTATTTCTTACTATTCCAGTCCTTATGTTCTAAATATATTTGAAACAAGCAAGCTTAGCAAAACCATATTAAATAAAATACAATTGCAAACTGCAAAATTAAGCATAGCAACAGACTTTGGTTCAATACTTTGTCCATGAGGCCCGATTCAATTCACCTGGGCCTAAACCTTGCATAAAAGAACGATAGCCAATATTTTTGTTTTCCACAACCTGCGATTTAATATAATACAAGCCGCATAATAAAGCACATGTTAAATATTTATCCATAGAGGGAAATTCTGGGGCACACAAGGGATTTCTCAGAAGCTTGCTTATCAGTTTTGAAGACAGGGCTTGATCAGTTTTTCTCTGACTCATCTTCCGTGGGTTTGGTATGACAAGATTCCATTCACCAGATCAAGTGTAGTTTTTTCTTCTTCTTCAGAGGCTTACATGAAAACATTCCACTTCATTGATAATATGGATATTTTGAGAATTTGAAAAGTCAAGATACTCTTGAGTCCTTCTCTTAATGGTGATGCATACATAACTACAGTTTTTCCTGACAACAGCGACAATATGACTTACTGTTTTCTTCTTCTAAAATGTTTCTCCTGGTATTAAATGGACAGCAACATAGGCAGAGAACTGGATAACCAGAATAACAGACTTGGAACGTATCTTGGAGGTCTTCTAGTTTAGGCAAGATATCCTATACCATTTCAGACAAATGGTTGTCCAATCTCTTCTTAAAAACCTCCAGTGATGGAGCACCCACAACTTCTGGAGGCTAGTTGTTCCACTGATTAATTGTTCTCACTGTCAAGAAATTTCTCTTTAATTCTAGGTTGCTTCTCCTCTTGATTAGTTTCCATCCTATGTTTCTTGTTCTGCCCTCAGGTGCTTTGGAGAATAGCTTGACTCCCTCTTCTTTGTAACAACCTCTGAGATATTGGAAGACTGCTATCATGTCACCCCCTAGTGTCCTTCTCTTCATTAAACTAGACATACCCAATTCCAGCAACCGTTCTTCGTATGTTTTAGCTTCCAGTCCCCTGATCATCTTTGTTGCTCTTCTCTGCACTCTTTCTATAGTCTCAATATCATTCTTACATTGTGGCGACCAAAACGGATGCAGTATTCCAAGTGTGGTCTTACCAAGAATTTTAGATGGGGAGGTGGCCTCTTCCATCAGCATCTAGTTAAAGGTAGTCACTTGGAGCAGCAGTTATTGAGTTGTGAGAATGAGGTTGTTGGAATTACTAAGGTTCTGCTACCTTCAGGTGTAGTATAAATAGTGTTCTTGTGATCAGCTCACAGAGATGGGGGAGGGAGAATCATCTTGTTAATTGCTTGAAATGAAATAATAAACAAAAAAATAAACCTTAAAATCTTTGTTTTCCAGAAAGGAGAGAAGACCCTTGAGTTTTAATTGAATTTTTATTGCTGAATAACACCTGACGGTGAAAAACCACGTCTCCAGGAAGATACCTCGTCCATCAACTTATCAGTTGCTCTGATCATGGGCCACGCTAGTCAAGAATGGATTTCCCAGTTAATGACTCAATTAAGTGAAGGGCCTAGAAGTCAAAATATGATCCAGGTTACTGTCTCTTGGTTGCTGTTAATTGAATGTTCATCTCTCTGGGCTGTTGGGCATTTCTAATTTTCAAGGACATTCCCCAAACAGATTGTAATGCCTCACAGGTCCATCTTCTGTTTTCTCCAACAGCAAGACTAAAGAAATTGTAGCCGAGAATATGAAGCCATAAGTTGCTGTTTTCAAGAAACCATAGTGGACCATGGTAGATCAGGCACAATAAGACAAGACAGCTGAAACCTAGTGAAAACGTCTCTGCTTAGAGTCACCATGGTCTTCTGTTCCAAAGACCAGGTCTCTGGGCTCTTCAGCTTTGGCAGGAAGCGAAGGAGAAGTTCTTCAGGATCAACAGAGGCACTTTATAATAGAGAGGGATCCCAACCCACAGTAGGAGTTCCAACTCTTATAGTTCTTTTATAGCCCCAGATCAAGGCTGCCTTTGCTCTCCTGCTATGGGATCACGAGAAGAGATAATGTTCTGAAGCTTCTCTCCAGTGACAATTTCTATCTACAAACTAGATCCTCCAGTCTCTCACTCCAATCCTCTTTAAATCCCTTAATGAGATATATGCTTGCATGTTTCTTTCTTTCTCTCTGCTTCTTCTCCTGCCAGTTTGAAGTGGGATACTTTCCCCGCAGATTCTCAACCCTCCCGTTTAAGACTTCTTTCACCGTTTTATCCCAATTCTCTCTCTCTCTCTCTCTCTCTCTCTCTCTCTCTCTCTCTCTCTCTCTCTCTCTCTCTCTCTCTCTCTCTCCACCTATCCTAATTGCGTACTTCAGTTTAATGTGCATTTCACTGTTAATTTCATACTTTCTACCGGATTCCTAATTTTCCCAGATAAATAGTTAATTTGTTGTAATTTTTGCTACTCCCCAAGGAAATAACTAGTATAATTTGATTCTGTGTGCTCTGTTTCTGTCATTAAAAGGGGTTTTAATTGGATGAGATTGCTCTATCTATAGTAACTGGGCATTAATCAGGACACGTATTAGCTCATTGTTTTAAGATCTTTTGTGTGTTTTTCAAGTCTGAGTCATAGCCCTAAGTATATGTATTAATTCAATATAGACTTTCCCAGTATAAATTTGCTGGTTATATTACAGTACAGAAGGTAACAATATCTTGGCTGTGGGCATCAGCTACTAGTCATAATGAGGAAAAAGACGAAAGCGATTGGGCACAAATATATAAAATATGAGATGTGCTGTAATTGCCCAATACGCATTTGGTCCCTTATCTCTTTCATTCTCTCATCCTTGGTCGTTTATGACCTTAGAAGATCTCAGAAAAACTAAGTAGGATCAGACTAGTTAATATTTGGTTGAGAGACTGTTACAAAGCTCCTGAGCTGGAGATAGACTGGGAAGTCAAATAGCGGTTCCTGAAGAAGACAACGGTCAATCTCTTCTATACTGTTGCTAAGAATGGACATGTCCACTGTGAAGACACCAGACATCAAGTGTGAATCAAGAGAGCCTTTAAGTTTTATGACAGCATCTCTAAACAGGATGAAATATTTTCTTGGAAGGAAAATCCTTTGGGTTAGGCAGAAGACTTCTGCAATCTTGGTAGTACAATGAACCCACTTCTCTACATCTTCATATTTCCTGCTTCAGCCTACGGATGATCCTCTCTTAAGGACCACTTGTTCAGCAGCTGTTTAAAGTTACAATGATGCTGAATGAGAAGGACTTATGACCGGTTATAACCGGTTCCCAAAGTTCTGGCTGTCACAGCC
Source organism: Crotalus tigris (assembly GCF_016545835.1). NCBI lineage: Eukaryota > Metazoa > Chordata > Lepidosauria > Squamata > Viperidae > Crotalus > Crotalus tigris. The sequence goes on along the minus strand of NW_024098582.1, from coordinate 39,944 downwards.
ACCCTATAGCCACCTGAGCAGAATTTAGGTGCCTGGAGACTGGCCTGCAATTATTACTTCCACACCCTGCAATGGTCATTATATGTGACTTCACTGCCAGCTTCTTGCAAGCAAAGTCAATGGGGAAGCTAGCAGAATGTTACAAATGGCAACTGTTGTTGTTGTTAGTTGCGAAGTCGTGTCTGACCCATCGCAACCCCATGGACAATGTTCCTTCAGGCCTTCCTGTCCTCTACCATCTTCTGGAGTCCATTTAAGCTCACACCTACTGCTTCAGTGACTCCGTCCAGCCACCTCATTCTCTGTCGTCCCGTTCTTCTATTGCCCTCAATCTTTCCCAGCATTAGGCTCTTCTCCAGTGAGTCCTTCCTTCTCATTAGGTGGCCAAAGTACTTGAGTTTCAGCTTCAGGATCTTGTCTTCTAAAGAGCGGTCAGGGTTGATCTCCTCTAGGACTGACCGGTTTGATCGCCTTGCAGTCCAGGGGACTTGCAGGAGTCTTCTCCAGCACCATAGTCCAAAGGCCTCAATTCTTTTGCGCTCAGCCTTTCTTATGGTCCAAAATGGCAACTAGAAGTCCCCAAATTGTCATATTAAGTCTGCACGGTCATGCGATGTCATGCTTGATCATTTAGTCCCTTGACGATGGAGCTGTTGGTCCTAATTGCCATTGTTAATCAAGGACCATCTACACGAATTTCCTTTTTTTCAGCATACTGTTCAAAGTCTTTGTTGATGTTGTTGCTTTATTGCTCGATACATCATTCCACATCTCAACTGTACTACACAACATTTCTTTGAATAATTTCAAAACTGGTCACATTTATCTTTTCCAAAGGCTGGGCCTCTGGAGAACTCTTCTGGGACAGGTGGCTGATTAGCAAGTTAAGAAGTATATTACAAGATGAACAAGATACCAAGGAAATAGCCACAAACAGCTAGCAGATCGCTTCCGATTTATTTTTCTTCCCATGAGAGGAAACACTGCATTAAAGACATCCATACCTCTTTTCTAAAACCATCTTTCTTCCTCAATTTCTCTGTCCAGAAAGTTAATATTTGTGTCAGAGGCCCTCAGGCAGTTTTCCACCCAAAGGACCATTAAAATTTCAGACTTAGGGTGGGCTCTTGAAGGCTTGCAAATTATACAGGAGCTTGTTGCACTTGTGATCTTGGAGACTATTACTCTTCCTATCTAAAAGTTCGGTTCCAATAAACGTACAACTTTTCACACTGCTGACCGAGGTTTTGTTTCCCGGACTTAACAGTTCCCCCATCAACCCATCATTCCTCCCTGGCAAATATTTAAATAATGCTATGAGTTCAACCAGATCCTGAAGTTGAAACTCAAGTACTTTGGCCACCTAATGAGAAGGAAGGACTCACTGGAGAAGAGCCTGATGCTGGGAAAGATGGAGGGCAAGAGAAGAAGGGGGCGACAGAGAATGAGATGGCTGGATGGAGTCCCTGAAGTAGGAGGCATGAGCTTAAATGGACTCCAGAAGATGGCAGAGGACAGGAAGACCTGGAGGAACGTTATCCATGGTGTCACGATGGGTCAGACACAACTTCACAATTAACAACAACAACATGAGTTCAACAGTTAGGGCAGTCTGGAGTAAGGCTGAATTCTTCTGAAGTCTAACTTAGTGGTATATAATCAGCACATGCAGAACTTGCCTCCAGAAGTTGTGGGTGCTCCAACATTGGAAGTTTTTAAGAAGAGATTGGACAATCACTTGTGTGAAATGATATAGGGCTTCCTGCCTGAGTAGGGGGTTAGACTAGAAGACCTCCAAGGCCCCTTCCAGCCTTGTTATTCTGTAATTCTATTATTCTGACCTTTTCCCACGATATCTGCCTAACCTTGCAAGTGGTAATACCTGGAAGGTCATAGATGGTTCTGTCCACAATCTGTTTACTATGTCACTGCTGGCTTTACAAGCTGGACTATTAGGCCTTAAACCAACCACAGTGGCAGACTTCTCACAATAAACTAAGACCCAGACAGGTTTCATCCTGGAATTTGTTTAATTTTGGCCTAAGATAGTCTACAAACTCAACAGTGCAGTTGGTTGATTGTTGTTCATGACAGACTAACTCAGTGGTTCTCAACCTGTGGGTCGGGACCTCATTTGGGGTCAAACGACCATTTCATGGGGGTTGCCAAACAACGCAGTCCGCCATTTTTTTTCCCCTTTTCCTTAGCTGTGCTACTCCCTTTTATTCTATTGGCTTTTGAAAGCCAATAGAATAGAGTCTCTTGAATAGAGTCTAATTCTATTGGCTTTCAAAAGCCAATAGGAATTGTCCAGGCTGTCTCTGCCCTGCTGAGCCCGCCAAAAGTCCCATTCTGCAAACGCTGCTGCACCAGTTGAGTAGTCCTCGACTTACGACCGGTTGGGGGTCGCGGCATTAAAAAGGTTGAGAACCACTGGTCTAACCATTCTTCTGAGTCCAAAATTTTTGTTCCCCTTGTCTGGATCAGGTAAGCACTAAAAAATTTTAAAGACTTTTTCCCTTTTGATGTTTGATTGTCGTTATTCTATCGCTGTAAAATTTTTAACCCCAGTTTAATTTTTAATTTTAATTTTTCTATGTTGCTTTATTTATCGGTTACATTACACTGTACACCTCTCTCTGAAGGTGATGGGTGATTTAGAAACATGAAATAAAAATAAAATAAGAATAGGTGGGTTAAGAGGTCACTAGGCTCATCTTCCTTTTTATTGAAAAATAAAAGTTCCTTCTTCTATGATCCCCATTGTGCCAACCTTCAGTGCATGGCAGCTGAAAAAAAGTTATTTTTTAAAAAAAAAAATGCAATCCACAGTTTCACAAAGTCCCTACCTCTGCTCTACAGTTTATAGGTTGTGTGAAGCCACATTATTCAATCAGTTGTAATTAAATGGACCACGGCTTAGTGTGATATGTGAAGTCTATGTGAAAGACAACCATGAATAAGCATTTTACTGGTAGGAAAAGTCCTATTTGGAAGTTCTACTTACGTCAGCACTTATTTTATTTCCTACTTGTTCTTTCTTCTTGTTATTGACTTAAATATTAATAACTGACTGGTATAATATGCCATGAATAGACAAACAAGTCTCTTGTTGTTTAATGCAATTAAAAATTAAGAAATTATGTCTTCTCCTTCTCCTCCTCCTCCTCCCCCCTCTTTTTCTTCTTCTTCTTCTTCTCCTTCTCCTTCTCCTCCTCCTCCTCCTCCCCCCTTTTTTCTTCTTCTTCTCCTTCTTCTTTTCCTTCTCCTCCTCATCCTCCCCCCTCTTTCTTCTTCTTCTTTTTCTTCTTCTTCTTCTTCTTCTTCTTCTTCTTCTTCTTCTTCTTCTTCTTCTTCTTCTTCTTCTTCTTCTTCTTCTTCTTCTTCTTCTTCTCCTGCTCTCCTGCTTCTGCTCCTCTCCTCCTCCTTTCTTCTTCTTCTTCTTCTCCTTCTTCTTCTTCTTCTTCTTCTTCTTCATCTTCTTCTTCTTCCTCCTCCTCCTCCTCCGCCTCTTCTTCTTCTCCTCCTCCTCCCCTCCTCCTCCTTCTCTCCTCCTCCTCCCTTTCTCCTCCTCCTCCTCCTTCTCTCCTCCTCCTCCCTTTCTCCTCCTCCTCCTTCTTCTCTCCTCCTCCTCCTTCTTTCCTCCTCCTCCTCCCTTTCTCCTCCTCCTCCTTCTTCTCTCCTCCTCCTCCTTCTCTCCTCCTCCCTTTCTCCTCCTCCTCCTTCTCTCCTCCTCCCTTTCTCTCTCCTCCCTTTCCTCCTCCTCCTCCTTCCTTCTTCCTCCTCCTCCTTCTCTCCTCCTTCTCTCCTCCTCCTCCTTCTTAGTTCCCCCTCCTCCTTCTCTCCTTCTCTCCTCCTCTCCTCCTCCTCCTTCACTCCTCCTTCTCCCCTCCTCCTCCCTTTCTCCTCCTCCTCCTTCTTTCTCCTCCTCCTCCTCCTCCCACTCCTCCTCTCTGTATTTCTCTTCCATTTTGCTTTCTTTCTTTTTTTCTTTTTTGCTTAATAAATACCATCATTAAAGCTCTTTTAAGCCCAGGGAAAGTGATGTGAGAGAATGGAATTCAGAAGCTTGGGTAAGGAATGCTAAATGGGTCTCTAAGGTGCATTTCCTTCTGTTTTACTGCGATGGATCCACGTTAAAATAGGTTTGCCATATTTTACTGGACCAATACTCTGACAAAGAGAGGCAGTTTAAATCTTTGTTGATTGCATCCCTAATTCCTCATTCCCGCATTTTATATTCAATTTCAAGTCTTAAGCATTACAATTATATTCAGCTTTGCTTGAGAGCTTTCGGCTGTAAGATGAATGATTTGGGGTAGACCCACGTGTCTCTTACCCTCAACGTGTCTTTCGCTGCCTATATCTCGACACGGCACAACAAAAATTGTTCTAGAATGAAGGCGGCACCCACAGAAGGAGAGGAGGTCAAAAAAGGCAAGATGACAACATCACAAAAGAATCCCCGTCCCTTTTGTTAAGTGCGTAATTAAAGGTGGGGCTTCAATTGTGATGCTGTGGCTGTCAGGGGCGGGGTTCACTTTTTTCTTCCCCCGGGCATATTGCAATACTTAGAAAAGATGGGGACGCCATAACAATTAGCAGTTCATCAACTTTGGAGGGTCCACGTTTTTTAACAATGTTATGGATAAGGAAAAATGAATTCCAAAGGTTACACTGCCTTTATTGAAAAGTCAAAACTGAGAAACAACCTTTAAGAAAGACAGGTTATGGTTTGGTCCATGATACTGGACCAAAAATTAGATAAGCAAGTTCCTTTTCTGAGACCTTGATTCTCCTGGGGTTTTGTTTTGTTTTGTTTTTGTTTTTGACAAAAGTAGGGAAATGGTTCGCTGACTGATTTTTTTCAGGATACGCTTTGATTTTTTCCAATCTAGCCATTATTTTGAGTTTCTCTACTGCAGCAGTTCTCAACCTGTGGGTTGCGTCCCCATTTGGGGTCGAACGACCATTTCATGGGGGTCGCCAAACAATGCAGTCCGCCATTTTTCCCCCCTTTTCCTTAGCTGTGCTACTCCCTTTTATTCTATGGGCTTTTGAAAGCCAATAGAATAGACTCTCTTGAATAGAGTCTAATTCTATTGGCTTTCAAAAGCCAATAGGAATTGTCCAGGCTGTCTCTGCCCTGCTGAGCCCGCCAAAAGTCCCATTCTGCAAATGGTGCTGCAAGTTGTCTGCAGCGAAGGCGAGCTGTCTGGAAGTTTCCACCCCCCCCCTGCTGAGCAACTACTAAAAATGTAAGTAAAAGAGGGCCAGGGGTGGGAGATGGGAGGCCGGCGGGTGCAGGGAGGGATGCTGGTGTGCGTGGGGCCTGGCAGGTGGTTTACCTCCCTTGGGCTGGGCCAGCTGGTGGCCCAGCCGGTGGTCGCCCTGTGCTGTCGCTGCCCCTTACCAGCTACGCCTTGGCCGGCGCAGGGGGCGGCACCACGCATGCGCGGTGCTCCCAGGCAGGGAAAGTCCTCGACTTACAACCGGTTGGGTAGTCCTCAACTTACGACCGGTTGGGTAGTCCTCGACTTACAACTGGTTAGGTAGTCCTCGACTTACAACCGGTTGGGGGTCGCGGCATTAAAAAGGTTGAGAACCACTGCTTTACCAGCTTCACATCCCATCTGTTAAGTAGACCGGATTCTGTTTAGACACCAAATCCAGACAAGGCTTGACAGCTGCTGTCACAGAAGGAGGAACCTCTTAAACATATGCCTGGAATGTAATCATTGGATTTTAATTAGGCCTAAATGAAGTTAAAATCAATGTTTGTCTTAGCCCTAGGATGTTTAGGAGGGATGCATGTAAAGACCAAAGACAGCCCATAAGCTGGGAAATCATGTTCCTTGGAAGGAAAATTGGATCTACCAGCCTGAATGTCCTGATTTAAAAAAAAAAAAAGGAACAGTGTTTGATCTTAAACCAAAATTCTTGTGGAAATGATGGAAGATTGGAAGACTTTTCCAGGTGCTTTGGAGAATAGGTTGACACACACACACATACACAGACACAAAGAAGAGGGAGTCAAGCTATTCTCCAAAGCATCTGAAGGCAAGACAAGAAGTAACAGATGGAAACTAAGCAAGCAGAGAAGCAACGTAGAACGGAGGAGAAACTTCCTGACAATGAGAACAATTAACCAGTGGAACAACCTGCCTCCAGAAGTTTTGGATGCTCCATCACTGGAGATGTTAAAGAAGAGATTGGATAGACATTTGTCCAGAATGATATAAGCTTTCCTGCTTGAGCAGGAGGTTGGACTAGAACAGGGCGTTTCAAGCTTTTCACCCATTGTACCACTTTTAGGATATGGCAACATCCGAGGACCACCAGTCGCCTAGCAAGGTGTCAAAAACTTGATGACCAAAAAAAAAAAGTGATAAAGTACAGGTAGTCCTTGACTTACAACAGTTCGCTTAGTGACTGTTCGAAGTTACAATAGTGTCCCACAAGCCACAGCCGAGCAAGACACCTGCCTGCCCACCCGGCAGCACTCTTCTTCCTTTCATTGTTGTGAGCATTTCTGTTGAGGATTGGCAGCAGGGGTGGGGTGGGGGGTGTTTGGTTTTTATTCTCCCCCATCTGCTGGGTGGTTGCAGCAGGTTTTGGTCACTTCACATGACCCTGGGACACTGTGACCGTCATAAATATGAATCAGTTGCCAAGCATCTGAATGTAAATCACAAGACCCTGGAGATGCTGCAACATTCCAGCTGATCGGCGCTTCTTCTGGGCTCAGCAAAAGCCCCAGGATCAGTGCTGCTTTCCAGCTGATTGGTGCTTCTTCTGGGCCCAGCAGAAGCGCCAGGATCAGTGCCGAGCTCCAGCTGGAGCCTGGCACTGATACTGACACTTCCACTGAGCCCTGACAGCCCCGAAGAAGCGCCGATCAGCTGGAAAGCAGCACTGATCCTGGCTCTTCCGCTGAGCCCTGACAGCCCTGCAGCTCCAGCCATCTCTCGCTCAGGTTTGTGCGGTGCTACCACCGGTTCAGCTCATTCTCCTCTCCCGCTACCACTTTTCTAGGATGGTCGCGTACCACCTGCCAGATGCCAATGTACCACAGGTGGTACCCGTACCACTGGTTGAAAAGCCCTGGACTAGATGACCTCTGAGGTCCCTTCCAGCTCTGGTTATTCTGTTATTCTTGTAGAGAACGAGATCCTTAAAAGAGCAACCTCTTCAAGGCAATTTTTAAATTGTACAAGAGTTAACCTTTTCCAATTTTTGTTTCTACGTGTACAGGTGTACATCCTATTTTACAAAAGAAAGTCATTTTATAAAATGTTCTTCTCTTCAAAAGGTTGTCTACACCAGTGTTCCTCGGGTTCAGCAACAAGACCTATGGATTTCAACCTCAACACGTAGGATGTGCGGACTTTAACTCCCAGAATTCCTTAGCCAGTCATGCTGGCTGGGGATTTCTGGGAGTTGAAGTCCTCACATCTTCAGGTGGCTGAAGCTGGAAAAAAAAACCACAGTTCTCGAACAAAGCTGCTGCAAAGATCTCAAAGCAAAAAATAAAATAAAATAAAATACAGTTTTTCACCAAGATTTAGTAGCACCCCTAGAAGGCTGCCCTTTCTTTACTAGGGCAATATTTATCGTGTTTCTGTTTAGCGATTGTAAATTTGTAGTTGCATATAAACAAATGGCATTTGTTTGCAGCAAACAGCTCAAAACTCATTATAGCCATTGATCAGAAAACCAATATCAAGAAGAAAACTATGAAAATTTAATAAAATATCCAACAGTTTTCACAAGTAAGCAGAGTTAGCGTCGCGGATGGTCCTTCTGAGATGAGATTCTACTTACAGCGAAGTTCCGCTGCTTAAGTAGCAAATTTATCCCAGGGAGTAGCTGAAATTAAAATTTCTGTCAGCGCTAAAGTAGTTTTAATAATAATAATAAAGTTGGAAGGGACCTTGGAGGTCATCTAGTCCAACCCCCTACTCAGGCAGGAAACCCTATACCATTTCAGACAAATGGCTGTCCAGTCTCTGCATTTACCTGTATTAATTAGGATATAGAAATACTATAGAATCTGTCTGTTTTTATTTACTTTTGGGTGAATTTGCATTACAGATAGGCCTCAACTTACAATCATTCGTTGGGTGAGCAAGTTACAGCCCCAATGAAAAAAGTGACTTACAATTGCTCCTCACACTTATGACCGTCGCAGCAGCTCCACAGTTAAGCGATCAAAATTTCAGCCCTTGACAACTGGCATGTATTTATTCTGGGATCATGGCACACTTTCACGCAAAACGATTGGAGGAGGCCAGATTGATTTAATGTCGATATAATTTATTTAACAACTGAAGTGATTCACTTAACAGCCATGCAAGGAAAAGATGTAAAATAGAATATGACTGACTTAACAACCGCCTTGCTTAACGACAGACATTCTGTCTCCATTGTGGCCATAGAGATGGTGATCCTATGCCAGGGGTAGGCACTCTTGGCTCTTTTATGACTCCTGGACTTCAACTCCCAGAATTCCTGAGCCAGCATGGCTCAGCATGGAAACCTCTCCCTTTCCCCTCAGCATGGCTGGCTCAGGAATTCTGGGAGTTGAAGTCCACGAGTCATAAAGCGGCCTAGGCCTAGGCCAGGGGTAGGCAACCTTGGCTCTTTTATGACTGGTGGACTTCAACTCCCAGAATTCCTGATCCAGCAGGGCTCAGCTTGGAAACCTCTCCCTTTCCCCTCAGCGTGGCTGGCTCAGGAATTCTGGGAGCCAGAAGTCATAAAAGAGCCAAGGTTACCTACCCCTAGCCTAGGTTCTGCCCAACATTACAGATAGTCCTCAATTTATGACCACAATTGAGCCCAAAATTTATTTTGCTAATGGAGACATTTAAGTCAGCTTTGCCCCACTCAGTAACTTTATTTACCACAGTTGTTAAGTGAATCACTGCAATTGTTAAGTTAGTAACTTGGTTGTTAAGTGAATCTGGCTTCCTCATTGGCTTTGCTTGTCAAAAGGTCGCAAAAGGGATCACATGACCCCCGGACACCGCAACTGTCATAAACACCAGTCAGTTACCAAGCATCTGAATTTTGATCACGTGACCATGATCGTTAAGTGTGAAAAACAGTCATTAGTCACTTTTTCCAGTGCCGTCGTAACTTTGAACGGCTGCTAAATGAACGGTTGTAAGTTGAGGACTACCCTGTACAGCCCCTAATTCTGGGAGTTGAAGTCCACAAGTCTTAAAGTTCTGACTTAACCACTGCAGTAATTCAAGAAAGGTTGTAAAATGGGGCAAAATTCACTTAACAATTGTCTTGCTTAGGAACGGAAATTTTGGGCTCCATTGTGGTTGTAAATCAAGGACTACCTGTATATAGTTTGGGAAAAGTTATAAGCTGTAAGAAAACAGGGACACTTCCCCCCCCCCCCATTCTCTCTTCCTTCCAGCAATAAAACACATTATGACATCTATAGTTAGAGCTTTGCAGAAGGGGAAAAAATAACGCATCTCTTAGGAGAACCATTTACTTTTGCATGTGTCTGCTCTGAGTTTAATTTTTCATACCCCTGACTTGAAAAAAGGACCACAGGGAGGAGCATATATGAGCCAGCAGTTTTAAATCTGTTGCAGATGTGCTCTGAGTGTGGTTTGGGGACCAGAATGTGAAGAAAAGAGTTGGTCTTTCATTTGTTTCCTGTCGAAAACCTTTCCAAATATGACGTTACTTGTAGGGGAGAAGTTACACACAGGGTGTTAGCTCTACACTGCAGTTTGCAGGAATAAATATCATGATTGCTTTTTTTTATTTTCACTCACCAAAGTTGCATATTACAGTCAAAGTGCTTGGAAAGTGAGTCCTCCTCATCTCAATATTGATGGAGAACAGCTTTCCTCTAACTTAATTCTCTCCAGATGAGCTGGATGCAACTCCCACCATGATCCAAATAAGCCTCAAAG
>NW_024098582.1:0-27500 GCF_016545835.1 Crotalus tigris | reverse complement strand
CCTGAGTGATGAAGCGCCCACAACAAATATTCCACGGGTTAATTGTCCTCCCTGTCAGGAAGTTTCTCCTTAATCCCAGGTCGCTTCTCTCTTTGATCAGTTTCCAACCATTGTTTCTTGTCCTGCCCTCTGGTGCTTTGGAGAATAATCTGACCCCCTCTTTTCTGTGGCAGCCCCTCAGATACTGGAAGACTGCTATTATGTCACCCTTAGTCCTTCTTTTCACTAGACTTCCCATTAGTCCAGGTTTCATTCTCTTGCTGCTAAAAGTTTTCTAAATCTCTTCCTCCATTTAGACTGGAACCCACCGACTTGATTGACAGAACATGTTCACCTATTATGTGATTTTTGGGGTGTTTGTCAGTTCTGTTGTTGTTTATTCAGGAAACCATGGCTTAAAGCCCATAAACAAAAAGAGGCTTGAGTTCTTTGCAATGGCAAGTGTGTGTTTATGCTTCGCTTGAGGACCGTTGTTTCTTGTCCTGCCTTCTGGTGCTTTGGAGAATAGGTTACCCCCTCCTCTTTGTGGCAGCTCCTCAAATACTGGAATACTGCTATCATGTTCCCCCCCCTCCCAGTCCTTCTTTTCTCTAGATTGGCCATACCCAATTCCTGCAACCATTCTTTGTATGTTTTAGCCTCCAGCTCCCTAATCATCTTAGTTGCTCTTCTCTGCACTTTTTCCAAAGTCTCAACATCTTTTTTTGTAATGTGGTGACCGAAACCGGATGCAGGATTCCAGGTGTGACCTCACTAAGGCTTTATATAGCAGTACTAATACTTCATGTGATTTTGATTCTATGCCTCTGTTTCATCCGATTTTTCCTGTCTTGGCCCTAAAGCAGGGGTAGGCAACCTTGGCTCTTTTATGACTCGTGGACTTCAACTCCCAGAATTCCTGAGCCAGCCATGCTGAGGGAAAAGGGAGAGGTTTCCAAGCTGAGCCACGCTGGCTCAGGAATTCTGGGAGTTGAAGTCCACAAGTCATAAAGCAGCCTAGGCCTAGGCCAGAAGTAGGCAACCTTGGCTCTTTTATGACTCGTGGACTTCAACTCCCAGAATTCCTGAGCCAGCCACGCTGGGGGGAAAGAGAGAGGCTTCCAAGCTGAGCCATGCTGGCTCAGGAATTCTGGGAGTTGAAGTCCACGAGCCATAAAAGAAGCAAGGTTGTCTACCCCTGCCCTAAAGCATCCCAGTGTAGTTGGATGATGGGCATTCGCATGTATCTTCTCAACCTTTGGCCTCTAGGAAATAAACTAGTCAAAGTTAGTATAAGGATTCCCATCTATACACTTCCTCTTCGACACTGGTTGTGTTTGATCACTCTGATGTTCTCAGGGTTGACCACCTCTCCTTCCTACTCCTTGTTTCCACAAAAGATAATCCCCTACAATGGAACAGATACCATGTTAAGCTCCAGATGGTAGAGCAGATAACATGACCTTCCATTCTTTTACTCAGACCACAGCAAGATAAGGCGCTTGGGCTATCTAAATGCAATTTCCTAAAAATAAAAAAAGATATTTGTCTTTTTTAAAAAGATAAGCCTCCAGTGAAAGCTATAAACCCAGTCACCTGGACTTCAGCTAAGAAATGTCATTATTCCTGCTGGTGCCACTTGTAATCTCATTTTTCCGCTATATAGTTCAAGGCACCGTGCAGCGTTTAACTTGGCTGGCTCCATCTTATCCTCCTGACAATCTTATTGGGAGACTTAAGAAGATGCCACTACAATCAATGTAACTCAGCCAAGTACTTTACTTTAACTTCTACCATATCTCTAATTAAATCTCTCCTTGGCTTCTGCCTCTCTCCCTCTCTCTCTCTCTCTCTCTCTCTCTCTCTCTCTCTCTCTCTCTCTCTTTATCCTCTATCTTCTCTCTTTATCCTCTCTCTCTATCCTCTCTATCCTCTCTCTATTCTCTCTCTTTATCCCCCTTCTATCCGTTCTCTATCCTCTTTTTATCCTCTCTCTTTATCCTCTCTCTCACGCACACTTTATTTTCTCTCTCTCCTCTCTCTCTCAAGACCTGGTTCACGTTCAGTTTCACAACTAGAAGATCCAAAGTGTATGTTTCTCCTATGGGCGATCTATGGGTCTTGTCTTTCTCAATCTTAGATCGTCTATGAATATTTTAGCTGTCCCTAGCCCTGCATTCTTTTGGACAGAGAGCGCTGATGTTATTTCTGGGATCTGCTGGAGCCTGCCCCAGCTTGGGAGTCAACGGCCACATCGCTGGGACCACTTTGGCCTTGACTTTCCACATCATCTCTAATGCCTTCATTTCCTGGTCCTTCTCTAGCTTCTTATACTCCTGCTTCCTGATGTTGCTTTCACTTGGCATTATCTAGATATTATCTATCACCAATGCTGTCTCCTGGTCCTTGTCTACTACCACAGTGTCTGGTTGATTGGCTAGCACCTTTCTGTCTGTCTGGAATGGATGAAGAGCAATGGAACTCTTCAATTACAGATAATACCAATAATTGTCTTAATATGCTGACCATTTTCCACTGGGTGGCCATGCTCCTTTGCAGCAAAAACAAGTGTCTTGTGGTCTCCTTGTAATTGCCAAAGTCATTTTTGACAAAGCTTTGGTAGATCACCACCATTTCTTTAGATGCATCAAGGAAAGGTGTATTAGATCAGGGCTTTTCAACCAGTGGTACAGGTACCACCTGTAGTACATTGGCACCTGGCAGGTGGTATGCGACCATCCTAGAAAAGTGGTAGCAGGGGAGGAGAATGAGCTGAACTGGTGGCAGCACCACACAAGGCTGAGCGAGAGATGGCTGGAGCTGCAGGGCTGTCAGGGCTCAGTGGAAGCACCAGGATCAGTGCCAGGCTCCAGCTGGAGCTCAGTGCTGATCCTGGTGCTTCTGCTGAGCCCAGAAGAAGTGCCGATCAGCTGGAATGTTGCAGCATCTCCAGGGTCTTGTGATTTACATTCAGATGCTTGGCAACTGATTCATATTTATGACGGTCATAGTGTCCCAGGGTCATGTGAAGTGATCAAAACCTGCTGCAACCACCCAGCAGACAGGGGGGATAAAAACCAAACACCCCCCACACCACTGCTGCCCATCCCCAACAGAAATGCTCACAACAATGAAAACCTCGGACAGGAGGAAGAGCGCTGCTGGGCGGGTAGGCAGGTGTCTTGCTCGGCTGTGGCTTGGGGGGCACTTTTTTCAGTGCCATTGTAACTTTGAACAGTCACTAAGCGAACTGTTGTAAGTGGAGGACTACCTGTTACTTTATCCCTTTTTTTTTTTTTTTTTTGGTCATCAAGTTTTTGAAACCTTGCTAGGTGACTAGTGGTACTCGGATATTGCCATATCCTAAAAGTGGTACAATGGGTGAAAAGGTTGAAAAGCCCTGGGTTAGATATTTATATGGCTATTATGGGGGAAAGAAGAAAGAGAGAGAGGAAGAAATGATAAAAGAAGACATAAAGAAACTATATATGAAGAACAGTTGCAGGAACTGGGTGTATTTAGTTTTAATTAAGAGAAGGACTAGGGCAGGCATGTCAAACTGCTGGCCCATGGGCTGGATGCATCACGACAAAACCGTGCCCACCCCATTGCCAACAACGGGGGAAAAGTCACAATACGTCGGGCGACATCACGTGACGTCGTGAGTTTGACATGCCTGGATAGGGGAAACATGATAGCAATATTTGAGGGGCTGCAACCAACAGCCTATTCTCCAAAGCACCTGAAGGCAGGACAAGAATCAACGGACGGAAACTAACCAAGGAGAGAAGCAACCTAGAACTAAGGAGACATTTCCTGACAGAACAATGAATCAGTGGAACAACTTGCCTCCAGAAGTTGTGGGGGTTGGACTAGAAGACCCCCCCCCCAAATCCCCTTCCAACTCTGTTATTCTGTTAAAGAGACAAGAGGAATTGCTTCTGGTGACTACAAATGAAGCAGTAGCTGGGTGTGATCCAGGCACAGTTGCATCACACAGCTGCGGTGATATAAAATCCTTGCCTTGTTTTTAAATTTATGGGAAATAATATTAAATCTCCTCATGAGTTCCAGCCCAACTGTTTTGCATGACATTATTCCTTAGAACAGGGGTTCTCAACCTTGGTAACTTTAAGACTTGTGGACTTCAACTCCCAGAATTCCTCAGCCAGCTTGAAGTCCACAAGTCTTAAAGTTGCCAAGGTTGAGAACCCCTGCCTTAGAACCAAGAACATCTTGGAGACCTGAAGTGTTCCTCCACTGAGTTTTGGATTTTGCTGTTTCATCCAAATTATTCCTTGGCGGTTGTTAACGTTCCTGTTGTGCAAGCTTGAATGGCATGGATCCACTCTCTGCTGTACGGAGACATAGACTATCTATGCTACATTGGAGATGGATTAGCTTGCAGCTGTAGGTAAGAAGAGTGTGCTTTTCTTATACAGGTGGTAGATGGTTCCTGGAAATCAGCATGACCAGTCAACCTGTTTTTAACATTACTACAAGTAGTCCTTGACTTACAACATTTTCTTTAATGACCGTTCGAAATGACAACAGGGCTGAAACAGGGACTTATGACTGTTTTTCACACTTATGACCATTGCAGCATCCCTGTGGTCACGTGACCAAAATTCAGATGCTTGGCAACCGGTTCCTATTTATGACGGTCGCAGTGTCACGTGATTATTCCCTTTGACTCCCTCAAATTCACTGGTAAAGAGAATGACCTCACTTGATTTCAGCGATAAGTAAAAGCAGATTTTAAAAAAATAATTAATGAATTAAGCAGGGCAGAGTCAAACAAATTAGGTAGGTAAAACCACTGAGCTTAGACTTCTGCTTTCAAAATATGTGTTTCTAATGCTCTGCTTGCATGCTTTTCATTCTTAGGACACAAATTCTGCCGACAAGGTGTCTTGAATTAAACAGATAAGGTCAATTTGGCACGCAGCACAGAGTAGGCGGGAAAGTGCATTGTAAAGGGTACAGCGCTGAATTTTTTTGAAGCATTCTAATTTTTCTAGCCATCAAACAGCCCAATTATATCCTGAAAGAGTCATCCAGTTAGTTCCACTGCAGGAAAGCATGGCGGGTGAACAGATCAGAAGATTAGCTTATTGTTGGATATGCAAATCTTGCTGGCTTGTATTTCCGACTGGCCTAGCTGTAAATGTCAGAAAAAAAGAAAAAAGCAGAGATATGTCCTTAAAACACCACAGGCTACAGCAACTAAATTGAATCCCAATTGTTCTGTGTTTAAGAGCATGTTGTAGAAAGTGTGTGCTTTCTGGGAAACACAAGAAGGCTTCAAAGTATGTGTGTGGTTCACGCAGTACACATCAGACCATGATTTCAGTTTAAATGAATAACAGGTCATTTTGAGCTGAGATGAATATTATGAGGCTGCTCATGGAGACTGACTTGCTAATTTATCATGTTTACACAGACAGCTGGGTCTAAATTTCCCAGCAAACGCAGTAGCTGACATACAGTTACGACAATAATGGAGCATTGCCATATTACAGTCATTAACTCATAAGTTATAAAATGGATCAGTCACATGGCTGACCAGGTTTTATTACCGTTTTTTCCCCGTGGTCATTAAGCAAATGCTGTGCTTGTTAAGTGTAGGAGATGACTAGGCTGACTTGAGGGAGGGAGGGGTCAAATGAGTCATCAATCTCAAGTCCCTTTGCACCCAGAAGAGATCTAAGTCCAGCCCACTGCGAATTCCTTATCTCCCGCTAGCTTTCCCTGGCCGTTAGTAGTTCAGGTTCTTGTAAAGAGCTTAAGCTTGTAATAAATCTTTATACCCACTGGAGCTACCTGAATCTCCTAATTTCCTAAGTAAACTCATTGCTTGCTCTAATGTAGTTTTGCCAAAAACTGCAATTGCCAGTTTTCAGAAAAACCATCGTAAAACATGGTCACGTGACTGCAAACAGCCATAAATGCAGTCATGTTGCTGAGGGCCGACATGTGGTTCTCATGACCTCAGGAGGTGGGGCCTGATCATTGGAAAGTTGGATCTGGATCATAATCCCCCTCTTCAAGCAGGCTGTAACTTCAAGCAGTCCCTTAGATCTGGGTTTTTCAAACAGTGGTACGGGTACCTCCTGTGGTACATTGGCACCTGGCAGGTGGTACGCAACCATGCTAGAAAAGTGGTAGCAGGGGAGGGGAATGAGCTGAACCGGTGGCAGCACCACACAAGCCTGAGCAAGAGATGGCTGGAGCTACAGGGCTGTCAGGGATCGGCGGAAGCGCCAGGATCAGTGCTGCTTTCCAGCTGATCGGCGCTTCTTCGGGGTTGTCAGGGCTCAGTGGAAGCGCCAAGATCAGCGTCAGGCTCCAGCTAGAGCTGGGCACTGATCCTGGCACTTCTGCTGAGCCCTGAAAAAGCACCAATCAGCTGGAAAGCCGCACTGATCCTGGCGCTTCTGCTGAGCCCAGAAGAAGCACCAATCAGCTGGAATGTTGCAGCATCTCCACGGTCTTGTGATTTACATTCAGATGCTTGGCAACTGATTCATATTTATGACGGTCACAGCGTCCCAGGGTCATGTGAAGTGACCAAAACCTGCTGCAACCACCCAGCGGGGGGGGGGAAATAAAAACCAAACACCCCCACCCCACCCCCACTGCCAATCCTCAACAGAAATGCTCACAACAATGAAAACCTCGGACAGAAGGAAGAGCACCTCGGGTGGGCAAGCAGGTGTCTTGCTCGGCTGTGGCTTGGGGGGCACTTTTTTCAGTGCCATTGTAACTTCGAACAGTCACTAAGTGAACTGTTGTAAGTCGAGGACTATCTGTACTACTCACTTTTTTCTTTTTCTTTTTTTTCTTTTTTTTTGGTCATCAAGTTTTTGACACCTTGCTAAGCGGCTGGTGGTACTTGGATGCTGCCATATCCTAAAAGTGGTACAATGGGTGAAAAGGTTGAAAAGCCCTGCACTAAGTGACCAGTTGTAACTCAAGAACTACCTTTATAGGCTGGGGTATTGCAAGGTTATTTTTCCATGAAACTATTATTTCATTTTTGTCTCTGTACAGTCGGTACCTGGAGTCTCTGAAGGAGCAGAAATAAAATAGGAAACTTTTCATAAGCAGCTGATGGATAATAAATCCTTGCAGAAACATGTATTCTATAATCAGATTTAACACTCTTGATATATATACCTTCGAGCAGATTCATAACATACTTTGTGCTGGCACGTACATCTCTTATTTATAGCTGAACGCATTAATGTCTTGGAATGACAATGCTGTGGCGGTACATTACATATTATCCTAAACTATGGTTTATATAACCATGGCTTGCTGTTTCAGCTACTTGGCTGGGTTCACACACATCAGCCATCAATCATCATTTAAAACCCCCAACAGCTGGATTCATAGGACAAAGGCAAGCCCAAAGCGAAGAAGCCACATTATAACCTAGCATTTGTACCAAGCCATTATCTGGGAATTATCATCCCATACTGGTTTATGAACTTAATATCACTCTCAAAGAACTGGATTCCAACTAAAAAGAGAATTGGCTGTTTAGACCTCAAACAAAAGCATAAACACACACTTGCCATTCCAAAGAACTTAAGACTCTTTTTGTTTATGGGCTTTAAGCCATGGTTTCCTGAATACACAACAACAGAACTGACAAACACGCAAACATCACATAATAGCTGAACACATTCTGCCAATCAAGTCAGTGAGTTCCAGTCTCAATGGAGGAAGAGATTTAGAAAACTTTCAGCAGCAAGAGAATGAAACCTGGACTAATGGGAAGTCTAGTGAAAAGAAGGACCAAGGATGATACGATAGCAGGGTTCCAGCATTTGAGGGGCTGCCACCAAGAAGAGGGGGGGTCACATTATTCTCCAAAGCACCAGAGGGCAGGACAAGAAACAATGGTTGGAAACTGACCAAAGAGAGAAGCAACCTGGAATTAAGGAGAAACTTCCTGACAGTGAGGACAATTAACCAGCTTGCCACCAGAAGTCCTGGGTGCTTCATTGCTGGAGGTTTTTAAGAAGAGGCTAGACAGTCACTTGTCTGAGATGGTACATGATCTCCCACTTGAGCAGGGGGCTGGACTAGAAGACCTCCAAAGTCCCTTCCAACTCTGTTATTCTCAATGGGAAATGAAACAGACCCGTTAAACTGTACACAATAGGTCCCCTAGCCGGGTTTACTTCAGGTCTTGTTCTCCCCATGCAGAAGTGCACAACTTTTTTTTCACGCCACGGAGAAATCAAACCAGAACTGGCTTAGCACATCTTCTGAACATGTTCAATGTCCTTGGTCAAGCCACATGGGTTTTTTTAGGAGGAACTATACCCAAAGAAGCCTGCTTTGGTTCAAAGGCTTCTGGTTACTGTCCTAGACACTTATTTTCAGCTGCTATCTTTTCGCAAGCAAGTCTGGGGCTGAACCAGCCCTGATGCTTCCAGGCCGAGTTGGTGCTATCAACTTAAGATAAGTCTCTGAACACTGGATGCTCTGCTGTGTTGCCATGCTTGAAAATGCCTTCCTCGTCTAGAAAAATGTTAGTTGTGCAGCTGATTCCTCTTGCTTGACAACTGCACGTAGTTGTTGCTGGAAACAACTTAGCACCAGCAGCAGAATCTCTAAGACAGGGTTCTATCATATAAGACAGATTCAAGTTAAGAAATGGGAAGATCCCTCTTGCTGTGCCAGTTCTCTATGGCTGCATTTCTCTTGTACTAAACCATTATTACTTTAATTGTGGTGTCAACCTCCAGCTCTTGTTGCAAGGACAAGAATTTTCTCGACTGGGAACTGAATTTTATAATAAAATCAGCAGCAGTAGCAGCAGCATCTTCTGAGACCACAGAGGACATGGTGGTGATGTGTGGATAGTCCTGGAGAAGGAAAGGCTTTTGTGGAGGTAGACAAAAACAACGTAAATCAAAGTTTTGTTACCTAACACAGAGATCCCCAACCTTTTGGGGACCAGGGACCAGTTACATGGGGGGGAGGTTTTTCCACGGACCGGAGGGTGTGTGTGGTTTTGTGTGCTGACTGCATCCCACAGATGGGGCTTTGCTTCTTTGTGTGGCCCGATTGCTGGCGTGCCGCAGCCCAGTACCGGTCCACGGACTGGGGGTTGGGGACCCCTGATCTAACTTAAATCGAACTATGTTATCTAAAACAGACTTCCCCAATGTTTCTGGCTTTGTGGACCGGTGTGTGGTGGGAGAGGAGATGGTTCCACCCAAGCAACTGGCATGCACACACACGAGTGGCGTGCATGCACACCTGGCACTTACTTAAATGTCTGATAAAATGGTCATAAGTCCCTTTTTTTTGCAATGCTGTTGCAACTTTGAACAGTCACTTTGAACCGTTGTATTGAGGACTAGCTTTGTATGGATCCCAATTGGTTATACCGTTTTTTTTCCTAAGTCTCAACATCTTTTTTGTAATGTGATGACCAAAACTGGATGCAGAATTCCAGGTGTGGCTTTACTAAGGTAAGACCACACCTGGTCTAATATACTACTGCAGGGGTCTTCAAACTTGGCCCTTTTATGACTTGTGGACTTTAACTCCCAGAATTCCTCAGCCAGCGTTGCTGGCTGAGGAATTCTGGGAGTTAAAATCCACAAGTCATAAAAGGGCCAAGTTTGAAGACCCCTGTACTACTGTATATGCAGGCATGGTTCATCTAGGTTTAAGCAGTCCCATGAAGAGGGATCAAAATCTTGATTTACAAGTATAGCTACTTTTCTCAGGCAGTATCCAGACAACATGGTTAAGATGACCTAGTTTATACCAGTGTTTGGCAACATGGATTTCAAATCCCCCAAATTTCCAGCTAACATGAAATCACATTTCTTAAAGTTGCCCAGTGTTTTTTTTTGGGGGGGGGAACCCCATCAATTTATACAAGATGCTAAACTTGACCAATTTTACATAGTTTGTGTTTTAAAAAGTAAGACTATTTTCAAAGTTCACTTTTAGTGATTTCACCCATGTGGTTTTCAGGGCAATAATAAAGATTAGACGTCAATGCTTTACTTTCAAGGACTCCTTTTGGGAGAGGAAAAAAAAACCAACCCTTCCAGTTTAATCTAGAGTCCAATTTCCCAGCAAGCTGCAGGCCGCAATCAGCTCCGATTGTCCTTACTTTCGCTTTCGGTTTCACACTGGTGCCTTAGCTTCTGGTTCAGGGTGAGGCGGGTACCTAAAGCAAGGGTTATTTTACCGCACAGGTGTGAGAACAGCCTGTGTTTAAGAACCAGCCACAAAGTCCTGGGCAGATCGAGATTAAATCCACCGGCAGCTACGCCAGACACTTCACTGGAGCTGCCATCCAAACGGGGCACACAGCCCCATCTCTCTGCCCGAGGCAGCGATGGTTGTATTAGCGTGTGCGTGCGGATGAGCGTGAAACGGAGGGAAATCTCCGCCTTACGGTCTGGAGGAAAGGCAGGATAGGAATCACACCAGCCAAGGAAAACTCGCATCCCGGAGAACAAATACCCGCGTGTCTCCCCGGAGGGAGGGGCTCCGCGTAACGGGGCTGGGAACCCCCACCCCAGCCCTTAAAGCTACAGTAAGGAAAAGGAGGGACGGAAGGGGAACCGGTTCACACGTTCCTAGCCAAGCAGCTCTTGCATCCACGCGCAAGATCCCCTTAGCTAGGAACGTGTGAACCGCTCCCCCTCCGCCCCTCCTGCTCCTGCTGCAGCTTTAAGGGCTGGAGGGAGGGGGGTCCCAGCCCCGTTATGCGGAGTCTCCCCCCCGGGGGGGGGGACAGAAGGCGAGGGCGAGCGGAGGCGCGCCCCCGCGGCAGACCCGGGAGCGGCGGAGGCGGAGCGCGCGCGCGCGGCAGCTGTAACCCGAGCGCAGCCGGACTGGCGCGCCACTCGAGCCGAAGCAAGCCGGCTGGCCAGGCGCAGGATCGGAGGGAGGAGCTGGCCGGAGGGTCAGCGCCCGCCTCCCCGTCCCGAGCACCGCCGCCCTCGGCAGAAGCCGCCCCGGAGCGCCGCCGCCGCTGCTGCTGCTGCTGCTGCTACAGCTCCGTCCAGCCCGGTTCCGCAGCCGCCGTGCCCGGGGAAGTTCGCCGTCGGCGCAGAGCCCCGAGGAAGGGGCGCTGGCCGGCGGGAGGCGAGAGTCCGGCTTGCAAGGTCCGGCGGCGCGGCCGCTTCCTCGCTCGGCTCGGTGAGTTTTGTCCTGGCGAAGCGGTAAGGAGAAACTTCGGAGGTCGCCCTGCCTCCCCTCCCCTCCTCCCTTCTTTTTCTTTTTTCTCTTTCCCTCCTTCCCTGCCCCTCTCCTTTCCCTCCTTCCTTCCTCCCTTCCTCCTCCTTCTTTTTCCTTTCCTTCCTTCCTTCCTTCCTTCCTTCCTTCCTTCCTTCCTCCTTTTCCTTGCATCTGCTCTTTCCCCCTTCCTCCTTCCCCCCTTTGGCCAATCCCTCCTTCGCTCCCTTTCCTGCCTCCCTTCCCTCTCCAGTTCCTGCAGTCTTCCCCTTCTGGACCTCCCCCCCCCCCTTTTTCCATGCCTCTCGTCCCCTTTTCCCTTTGGATACCATTTAGCCATCCAGCCTTTCCCTCTCCAGAGAGGGGGGGGGGGCAAGAGAAATCTCTGCTTTGCATTCAGATCCGATTTAAGGTTAACTCCGAAACCAGAGCTGTAAATTCAGTGGGGCTCTCTCCGTAGGCGTGGAATTGGGGAGCTATTGCAAAAGGCTGCTGAAGCTTTCACGGGTGCAGAAGGGAGTCCAGGGCGCGTTTTCTGAATGGGACAGTCCGAAGTATAATTCCTTTACATCTTTACTCCCTACAGCCCAAAGAGCGTGAAAGCGCCCAATTTCATCTCTGCAGAAGAGGCGGCTTATTAATCTTCCTTTTTTCTCTCTCCCTCCCTCCCTCCCCACCTCCATTTAATGAAAAACCTTGGACTTCCACCCTCTGCATACTTTTCTGCTAACTCTTGTTGAGTTTCCCAGCACTAAGTTCTGAGTAAGCCTGTATAGGATATGGGGGGGGGAGAAGGGGGGGAAGCTACTGTTGATAGTAGAAGCTGAATCTTGATTGATTTATTTTTTTTTTTTAATTTTTTGAGCAACAGAAAAGATTCTTTCTCTGACTCACAGATCTGCAGTTCAGAGTTTGTGTGGGTTTTCTGTGCTTTTAATCCTCTGCTCTGGTGCACATTCCCCCCCCCCCCACACACACACCGGTTGGCATGTCAGGTTGACGTGACCAGCAGCACTGTCTGCCTGCCCGCCTGCTTGCCGGTTGGAGGAGGAGAAATTGTGAGCTTCAGGAATGTTTATAAATCAGAAAAAGCTACAGTTTGGGAAATGCCCTGTAGAATTATGCTTGGGTGGCATCGAAGCTGCCATTACAACTTGGAAGAAGAGCAAGGAAAATAATTGCATTCCGGACCCCCCCCCCCAAAAAAATATATGTGTTTGAGTTATGAAATCTGCCTTGTGTGTTTTGGGGGGGGTTGAGTTGTGCCTAGGTGGCGTCGGGACCAATTAAAAATTAAAAGCAGGCTGAACTGCGAAAATGCAAGAGGAAAAACTATAGGGGCCTTGATTTCCAAACAGAAAATAATGGTATATTATAATCCAGATTATAAAAGTATATTTTGCAGATGGGAAAACAAGCACGTGTGATTTCCCAAAAGGAATTTTCCCCCTGCTTCCGGATGATTGATGCGGGTTACTGTTGGTTACAAGGAAAAAATGTTCATTAAAAAAAAGTTTTTGTGGTGTCGGATAGTTTTGTAATCGGCGGTTATCATATTTCTCTTTATGTTCTTGTTTTGCTGGGGGAAAATCAGTGAAAAACAAGTCCTTAAGAGCCAAACTGGCTAGTTAACTGTGTAACTGTTCCTTGTTATTATTATTTTTTTGAATGGTTGACCTAGAATTTTTTAAAAAAATAAAAATATACAGTGGAGGGAGGGGTTGGAAAATGTCCTTGACCCTGATGAATCTGATCACATCATATTGACTTGCATATATGTATCTAGACTGGCAAAGCGGGAGATCTTTTTGAAATTGAGAATTATTTCAGACTTTCTTTAGAGCCAAAGAAAGAATTAGCCCAACAATAGAATATAGCCTGTGGTTATGTGGAGATGCAGATTTTCCACTGCTTTGTAAGTAGGAATATGTGTTTTTTTTTTTTGTTTTTTTTTATACTATAAGATTGCAAATGAATTTTACAGCTGTTAACATCTGAATGGGACTTATAATGTAGATGAGCATTTTTGATTCCTGATGTTGCTTCTGATGCATCGTGATCATTTAAGGATGGAAAGTGGATCTGCACTTAGACTTTATTCTATTAAAATATTTCTCACAATTGCTGTCTGTAACGACCCTCCTGTTCCTGAGTTTGAACTTGCCTAAAGTGAATGTAAATGCTCCTTTTTATTGGGCTTCTATAGAGGCCAGCTTCCCCCCCCCCAGCATTGTTGAAATGCAGTACAGATAGTCCTCAACTTACGAACTCAGTTGAATCCAAAGTTTCTGTAATAATAATAAAAAAAAAGTTGGAAGGGACCTTGGAGGTCATCTACTCCAACCCCCTGCTCAGGCAGGAAACCCTATATCATTTCAGACAAATGGCTGTCCAGTCTCTTCTTACAAACTTCCAGTGTTGGAGCATTCACCGCTTCTGGAGGCAGGTTGTTCCACTGGTTAATTGTTCTAGCTGTCAGGAAGTTTCTCCTTAGTTCTAGGTTGCTTCTCTCCTTGATTAGTTTCCATCCGTTGCTTCTTGTCCCGCCTTCAAGTGCTTTGGAGAATAGCTTGACTCCTTCTTCTTTGGGGCAGCCCCTGAGATATTGGAACACTGCTATCATGTCCCCCCTCGTCCTTCTCTTCATTAAACTAGACATACCCAATTCCAGCAGCCGTTCCTTATATGTTTTAGCCTCCAGTCCCCTGATCATCTTTGTTGCTCTTCTCTGCACTCTTTCTAGAGTCTCAACATCTTTTTTACATCATGGTGACCAAAACTGGAGGCAGGATTCCACGTGTGGCCTTACCAAGGCCTTGTAAAGCGGTATTAACAATTCACGTGTAGTTAAGTGAGACATTTGTTAAGTGAGTTTTACCCCATTTTCTGACGTTTCCTGTCACAATTGTTAAGTGAACCCCAGCCCTTGTTAAGTTAGTGACCCGGTTGTTAAGTGAATCGGGCTTCCCTGTTCACGTTGCTTGTCAAGGACACAAAAAGGCATCAGATGACCCTGGGACCCTGCAACCGTCATAAGTACGAATCAGTTGCCAAGCATCTGAATTATGATCACGTGACCCTGGCGGATGCTGCAAGGGTCGTATGTGTGAAAAATAGCCATAAGTTATTTATTTATTTATTTGTGAGACTTATATACCGCTTTAAGTGCAAGCACTCTCTAAGCGGTGTAAACCAGTAAGCAATGTATATATATATTTACATTGCCCCCAACAATCTGGGTCCTCATTTTACCTACCTCGGAAGGATGGAAGGCTGAGTCAACCTTGAGCCGGTGAGATTTGAACCGCTGACCTGCTGAACACAGTCAGCTAAAGTGGCCTGCAGTACTGCACTCTAACTGCTGCACCACCTCGGCTCAATAAGTCCCTTTTTTTTCAGTGTGGTTGCAACTTCAAATGGTTATAAGTCAAGGACTTAGATGTATTCAGAATTATTATGGAAGCATAATAATCTTACCTGAGAGAAGAGCGTTATAGGGGAGAGCTTATATTCACTAGACTTCAAAAATATATTTTATTAATCTTCAACCTGTTTGAAGTATTTCTCTCTATTGCATATTGCAACCGCTGCAAGAGCTGCTTAGTGGAAGGATTTGAGAAGTCATGCTTAAAGGTGTAAAACATTGAATTGTACTTACATATAGATGGCAAATTAGTAGTCTTCTGTTAGGGCTTTTTTGTTGTTGTTGTTGTTATAAACTAAGACAGGGGTAGGCAACTGTGGCTCTTTTATGACTCGTGGACTTCAACTCCCAGAATTCCTGAGCCAGCATGGCTCAGCTTGGAAACCTCTCCCTTTCCCCTCAGCATGGATGGCTCAGGAATTCTGGGAGTTGAAGTCCACGAGTCCTAAAAGAGCCAAGGTTGCTCTGGCCTCTGGCCTAGGCTAGCCGCTTTGTCGACTCGTGGGACTTCAACTCCCAGAATTCCTGATCCGCCATACTGAGGTAAGGGAGAGGTTTTCTAAGCTAGCCATGTTGGCTCGGAATTCTGGGGTTGAGTCCACGAGTCACAAAGCGCCTAGGCCTAGGCCAGAGTAGACACCTTGGCTCTTTTATGACTCATGGAACTTCAACTCCCAGATTCCTGAGCAGCCACGCTGAGGGGAAAGGGAGAGGTTTCCAAGCTGAGCCATGCTGGCTCAGGAATTCTGGGAGTTGAAGTCCACGAGTCATAAAAGAGCCAAGGTTGACTACCCCT
This sequence comes from Crotalus tigris, assembly GCF_016545835.1. Lineage (NCBI taxonomy): Eukaryota > Metazoa > Chordata > Lepidosauria > Squamata > Viperidae > Crotalus > Crotalus tigris. The sequence goes on along the minus strand of NW_024098582.1, from coordinate 12,078 downwards.
GAACTAAGAGTATCCTTGACTTCCGCGTGAGACCTTGGTTTGCACATCCTAACAGTGAACATCTTCTAAACCTGAAGATCATTCAGAAAGATTTTGACATGTAGATGCATGCATTCAAGTTAAGATTCTTGCAGCCGCAGTCTCTTCAAAAGAACGTGCAAAATAGAATAATAAGAGTTAGTAGGGACCTTGGAGGTTTTCTAGTCCAACTCCCTGCTCAGGCAGGACATACCATTTCAGACAAATGCCTGTCCAATCTCTTCTTTGAAACTTCCAGTATTGGAGCATTCATAACTTCTGGAGGCAAGTCGTTCCACTGGTTAATTGTTCTAACTGTCAGGAAATGTCTCCTTAGAAGATCAGTGGTTCTCAACCTGTGGGTCGGGACCCCATTTGGGGTCGAACAACCATTTCACAGGGGTTGCCAAACAACGCAGTCCGCCATTTTTTCCCCCTTTTCCTTAGCTGTGCTACTTCCTTTTATTCTATTGGCTTTTGAAAGCCAATAGAATAGACTCTCTTGAATAGAGTCTAATTCTATTGGTTTCCAAAGCCGATAGGAATTGTCCAGTGCTTTCTCTGCCCTGCTGAGCCCGCCAAAAGTCCCCATTCTGCAAACGGTGCTGCACCAGTTGAGTCTCCTCGACTTACGACAGGTTGGGGTCGCAGCATTAAAAAGGTTGAGAACCACTGCCTTAGATCTAGATGCTTCTCCCCTTGATTAGTTTCCATCTGGTGCTTCTTGTCCTGCCTTCAGGCGCTTTGGAGAATAGCTTGACTCCCTCTTCTTTGGGGCAACCCCTGAGATATTGGAAGGCTGCTATCATGTCATCCCTAGTCTTTCTCTTCATTAAACTAGACATACCTAATTCCAGCAACCGTTCCTGATATATAGAATAACAGAGTTGGAAGGGACCTTGGAGGTCTTCTAGTCCAACCTCCTGCTCAAGCAGGAGGACCTATATACCATTCCAAACAAATGGCTACACAATCTCTTCTTAAAAACCTCCAGTGATGGAGCATCCACAACTTCTGATGGCAAGCCATTCCATTGATTGATTGTTTTCATTGATGGGAAATTTATCCTTAGTTCCAGGTTGCTTCTCTCCTTGGTTAGTTTCCATCCGTTGCTTCTTGTCCTGCCTTCAGGTGCTTTGGAGAATAGGTTGATCCCCTCGTCTTTGTAGAAGCTCCTCAACTATTGGAAGATGCTATCATGTCACCCCTAGTCCTTCTTTTCATTAGACTAGACATATTGCTAGTCTTGAGTCTTGGATAGTGTGGACTAGGTGGTCCTTGACTTAACCACAATTGAGCCAAAATTTCTGTTACTAAGTGAGACATTTGTTAAGTGAGTTTTGCCCCATTTTGTGACCTTTCCTGCCACAGTTATTAAGTGAATCATTGGAGGTGTTAAGTCAGTAACATGGTTGTTAAGTGAATCTGGCTTCCCCATTGCCCGAATGTCACAAAAACGGATCACAATGACCGTGGGATACCGCAATCGTCATAAATATGAGTCCCTTGCCAAGTGTCTGAATTTTGATCACGTGACCGCTGGGATGCTGCAATGGTCATAAGTGCGAAAAATGGCCATCAATCAAATTTTTTCAGTGCCGTTGTAACTTCAAACGGTTATTAAATGAACCGTTGTAAGTCGAGGACTGTCTATAATTCTTGAACCCAGTGGATAGGATGCCTGCACAACTAATTCATCTCTGTTATTGAGGCCTTCAGCTATCTGTGCCTATTCACTGGATGAGAAAAGTCCCTTGGAATTCAGATTATGGTCCGATTAATGAATATGGAATCAAACTATAAATGGATAAAACTCTTCAGCAGAAGAAGACCTTTGAATTGGAAACTTTAGAAACAACAAACCTAGATGGTTTGTTGTTTCCATGTTTTCTTTGTAGCCCTTAGTTCTGTTCAAAAATGCTGAGCAGGCAGTTGGCTCCTGAAAAGATATTTTTAAAAAGCTCCTTCAAATGTCCTTGTGTGGACTTTTATTTCCAAATTAGATTAGAGTTGAGGTGGTAAATGAATGAAACACCGTTGCTTAGAAGACACAATCTTAAATTGCTCTTGGCCCCCACGCAAACACACAGAAATTTAACCATCTAAAAATCACAGACAGTGTTTGGAGATTGAGAATATTTTGGGGAGTATTTCACCCTCTTTGAAACAGCTGGAAATGCTCAAAAAAAAAACCTGTTTTGGAAAAGGAAGTTGTCAAGAGGGAGAAGGAGGATTGTAACCACAATTCTCAGTTTGATGCTGCCTCCCATTTAGTGCCATTGTCAAGCTATTTGTTCATTAACTTATCTCTAAGTGCTTGGCTTGGCTTAATCTGTCTCCCATTCTTCCACCTGAAAGAACTTTTCAGGTTTAATAGGATTCTCTCAATCTGCACATGGCCTTTTTCATGCCTAGCCATTGTTTGTGGCTTAAGCATGGCTAGGCAAGCTGTAGCTCAAAAGGCACATTCAGCTTCTGAAAAATCTCGGAACCAATAAAGGAGCATATTTATAGCTCAGAGTTGAAATGAAGGGCCCTTGGTGCTCTCTGAACATGGTGGTTTCCTTGCAGATATTTCATTGGCCAAACTAAGTTAATACCATCAATGCTCTAGATATGTAGAACTGATGATGTTCCCTAGTTGGGTCATGAAACGTCTACAGGAAAACAACCAAGCTCAGAGAGCACCAAGGGCCCCACAGTTCAAATCTCTTGAGAAAACTCTCCTCCCTTCCAGCACTGATGATGTTCCCTAGTTGGGTCATGAAACGTCTGTATAGAAAACCAACACACTAGGACACCTCAACCTTTGAATCCCACTGTTGAAATCAGCAGAAAAGATTTCAATTTGAAGAAGTATTAGGGAGAATTTTGAGGTTTTGATTTGCGATCTCTTACCCTTCAGAGCTTCAAAGTAGATATGTGCTCAGCTGAATGCATCTATTATGAAATTTTAAACCCCTCCACTCACCCCCCCCCCAAGGGCCCAAAATCCATTTCTGGCTAGGTTACCATAGTACCAGACATGAACCTTGTGTCCTTTGGAGGCTGAAATAATTTTTAAAACTACAGCACAGCTAAAACACACACACACACACACACACACACTAATGTTCTTGCTTAAGTCTCCTGGCTTGGTACAGATGGAGAATAAATTTTACCCTTGATTGTGCTTCTCTGCACTTGTACAATACATATATGGTTGAAATCCAGCTGTCAAGATTCCCTTGAGTAGACCTGGATATTACAGATAGCTATAATAATTGACCTGTACTACAGACCTACTTAAACTGGGGACCTTGAGACCTAGAAACAGAGACACAGGTATGTTTTCCTAATCATGTTAGCTTGGAAGGAAGTCCAAAGTCTTCCTTATAAGTAAGCAAATGTAGGCCAGTCCTAAAATACAAGGGGACCTTGACTTACAATAGTTCAGTGACAACAACCGTGTTACCAACTTAACAACTGCAGTGATTCACTTAACAGAATGTGGCAAGAAAAGTCTTAAAACAGAAGTTGAGGCTCTAGAAACAGTACAGAGAAGGACGAGGGGGGACATGATAGCAGTCTTCCAATATCTCAGGGGCTGCCCCAAAGAAGAGGCAGTCAAGCTATTCTCCAAAGTACCTGAAGGCAGGACAAGAAGCAACGGATGGAAACTAACCAAGGAGAGAAGCAACCTAGAACTAAGGAGAAACTTCCTGACAGTTAGAACAATTAACCAGTGGAACAACCTGCCTCCAGAAGCAGTGAATGCTCCAACACTGGAGACTGGAGAGCCATTTGTCCAAAATGGTATAGGGTTTCCTGCCTGAGCCGGGGTTTGGGCTCGATGACCTCGAACACCTAGAGGCAAACAAAGTCATTACTAAAAGCCAACATGGGTTTGTCAAAAATAGATCATGCCAGACAAATCTTATTGCATTCTTTGACCAAGTGACAAAATTAGTGGATCAGAGGAATGCTGTGGACATAATTTACTTGGACTTCAGTAAAGCATTTGATAAAGTAGATCACAACCTACTACTTGACAAGATAGAAAAATGTGGGGTAGACAGAACCACCACCAGATGGATCCGTAGCTGGCTGACCGGCCGTACTCAGCGAGTGGTCCTCAATGTAACTGCATCTATATGGAGGGAAGTGTGTAGTGGGGTGCCCCAGGGCTCTGTTCTGGGCCCAGTACTCTTCAACATCTTCATCAACGATTTGGATGAAGGGATAGATGGGGAACTCATCAAATTTTCAGACGACATCAAGCTGGCAGGAATAGCCAACACTCCAGAAGACAGGCTTAAGATACAGAAGGATCTGGACAGACTTGAACACTGGGCACTAACTAACAAAATGAAATTCAATGGTGAAAAAAGCAAGGTTCTACATTTAGGTAAGAAAAACCAATGCACAAGTACAGCATAGGTGGCACCAAGCTCAATAATAGTAACTGTGAGAGGGACCTCGGGAGTCCTAGTAGACAGTCACCTAAATATGAGCCAGCAGTGTGCTGCAGCTGCCAAAAAGGCCAACACAGTGCTAGGCTGCATTAACAGAGGGATAGAATCAAGATCACGTGAAGTATTAATACCACTCTTCAATGCCTTGGTAAGGCCACACTTGGAATACTGCATCCAGGTTTGGTCACCACGATGTAAAAAAGATGTTGAGACTCGAGAAAGAGTACAGAGAAGAGCAACAAAGATGATTAGGGGACTGGAGGCTAAAACATATAAGGAACGGTTGCGAGAATTGGGTATGTCTAGTTTAACGAAGAGAAGGACAAGGGGCGACATGATAGCAGTATTCCAATATCTCAGGGGCTGCCATAAAGAAGAGGGAATTAAGCTATTTTCCAAAGCACCTGAAGGCAGGACAAGAAGCAACGGGTGGAAACTAATCAAGGAGAGAAGCAACCTAGAACTAAGGAGAAACTTCCTGACAGTGAAAACAATTAATCAGTGGAACAACCTACCTCCAGAAGCGATAAATGCTCCAACACTGGAAGTTTTTAAGAAGAGACTGGACAGCCATTTGTCCGAAATGGTATAGGGTTTCCTGCCTGAGCAGGGGGTTGGACTAGATGACCTCCAAGATCCCTTCCAACTTTACTACTATTACCACTATTACCTCCAAGGTCCTTTCCAACTATTATTATTATTATTATTATCATCATCATCATCATCATCATCATCAGGGCAAAACTCACTTCACAAATTTCTCACTTAGCAAGATAAATTTGTGGAACAATTGTGGTCATAAGGTGAGGACTCTCTGTATACTAAAATTTCTATTTGCTAATCGCCCTTCTCTCGATTAAGTTTGTCGCATCTTTTTTAAAGTTTAAAAAAAATGGCAAAGTGGGACTTAGATTTCCCCTTTACCAATTTGTGGAATTCTCTCTTAGTCATCCCCAAACCAGTCTGGAGTTTGTTCCTTTATGTTAGCCAACTCCTCTCTGTCTAGTCCAGTGGTTCTCAACCTGTGGGTCGGGACCCCATTTGGGGTCGAACGACCATTTCATGGGGGTCGCCAAACAAGGCTGTCCGCCATTTTTTCCCCCTTTTCTTTGGCCACGCCCCTGGCACCCAGTGATGTATAAGTGGTTGGGGGTCACCACAACATGGGGAACTGTATTATGAGGTCACGGCATTAGAAAGGTTGAGAACCACTGGTCTAGTCGGTTTATCTGTTTGCTGGATCTGGAAAAGGACAGATCCTGATGCATTTATGGTGGTGGGAAAGATAACCGGGGCTGATTTGATTTAATTTAATTCCTTAGTTGGATTTTGCCTTCAGAATGGTATCTATGATCTCTTTATTATTGTTCTGATTCCCAATAATTTTCATCTACTGTCTCATCTAAATGCAAGCCAGGTGGTTTTATGGATATTTTCTAGACCAGTGGTGGCGAACCTATGGCACGGGTGCCAGAGGCGGCACTCAGAGCCCTCTCTGTGGGCACATGCGCCGTCGCCCCAGTCCTAGGCCTTCAGCTGGGTTTTATAAAACCTTTTCGCTTTAGGCCTCCGCCGCTGTGGGCAACAAAAAAAAAAAAAGTTCAATCACTCAATTTCAACTTCTCGCAGGAAAAAAAAAGATCTCGCAAAGTTGGAATTGATTGATTGAACTTTTTAGTCCCACCCAGTCTGCCGTTACCACCGCAGCCACGGCCAGCCAATGGGCCACGCCCACCCAATGGGCCACACCCACCCGGCACTCGACAATGCATAAGTGGGCTTTGGTTTGCAGTTTGGGCACCCAGTCTCTAAAAGGTTCACCATCACTGTTCTAGACTGACGTTTTTAAAGCTACACCTAAAACTCTGCTTGGGAGAGCTTTCATAGTGGCGAGATTTAAAAACACAAGCTGTGAATTGAGTTTGGTTCTCAAATTTCAGCTGAACTGCAGGGTTTTTAGCAGCCACCGATTGTTTCAGTTGCTTGCTATGAGGATACAGGAGGTCCTCAACTTATAACTGCTTGTTTAGTGACTGTTTGAAGTTACAGCAGCACTGGAAAAAGTGACTTACAACCGTTTTTCACACTTACGAGCCTTGCAGCATCCCCGTAGTCATGTGATCAAAATTCGGATGCTTGGCAACTGACTCATATTTATGACCGTTACAGTGTCCTGGGGGGGTCACATGACCCCCTTTTGTGACCTTCTGACAAGCAAAGCCAAGTTGGAAGCCAGATTCACTTCACAACCATGTTGCTAACTTAACAACTGCAGAGATTCACTAAATGAACTATTGTAAGCCGAGGATTAACTGTACTGAGGTGTTTCAGCATTTGGATCTAATAAAGCCTTGCCATATTAACATGCTAGAAAATTAGATTATCTTTGTGTCCTCCAGTTACACTACAATTGTCACTGACTGAAGATGGATATTGTGAGTCCATCATTTAAATAGTGACGGAAAAGTTGCACTGTACGCTCATAATTTGAGAGTTTAAACTGCTTGTGTACAGAGAATTCGTTAATAATAAACCCTCAGCCAAAATTCAAAAGGTTTCTTCTTTCACGAATACAGTCTTCTTTGTGGGTTCCTAGTTAGTTTCTCCTGCACTTTATATTTTAAGGTTTATTTAATTATCCTTAAAATAAAGTGGCCTTGCCAAATGGATTCTAACACTGTGCTTCTTTCAGATTTATAAGCTTGTTCGGAAGAATGCATGCCAAGTTTTGCAAGGGGAACAGACTTGAAAAAAAGGGATGGCATTAATCATATTTAGTACACCATTCACATCCTAATAGGTAATGTTATATTTTGCATTTTGCCTGTGCATGTTTTCATGTCACTGAATACATGTTCTCAAATTATGAGCACAACTGAATTCGAAATTGCTAAGCAAGGTGGTTGAGCAGTGATTTTTGCCTCATTTTATGACCTTTCTTGCCACAGTGGTTAAGCCAATCACTGCAGTTGTTAAGTGAGTCACACGGGTTGTTAAGTGAACCTGGATTCCCACTGACTTTGCTTGTCAGAAGATTGCAAAAGGGGACGGCGTGACTCCGGGACACCACGACTGTCATAAATAGAAGTATCTGAATTTTGAGTAAATGACTAGGGAGATGCTGCAGCGGTTGTAAGTGTGAAAAATGGTCCTTAGTCACTTTCTTTCAGTTCCGTTGTACCTTTAAACAGTCACTAAATGAACTGTTGTAGATTGAGGACTATCTGTATATATGAACATGTTTTATTAGCTAACACAACCGCACATGGGATAGCATGTAATTTCTTCTTGGCTGATCTCGGACATTAAGCAGGACCAACTTAATTGATAGGGCATTGACTGAATATTTCTGGGGAATCCTGGTTAAATTGAGAAGTCAGTGAATATTCTAGAACAGGGTTAGGCAACCTTGGCTCTTTTATGACTTGTGGACTTCAACTCCCAGAATTCCAGAGCCAGCCATTTTGAGGGGAAAGGGAGAGTTTCCAAGCTGAGCCATGCTGGCTCAGGAATTCTGGGAGTTGAAGTCCATGAGTCACAAAAGAGCCAAGGTTGCCTACCCCTGCTCTAGAAGAAAACAGAAGCTATTGAAGAAAACCACATGGAAGCATTCACATCAAAGCTGAACTTTAATTAGGATACAGCTCATTATAATATTGGAACTGTTCCGTATAGTGTATTTGTCATCACACAGTTTTGATCTTAATTTTACTCTGATTGGCATTGCAAATGTTGTTAGAGCATTCGAAATAGTAGGTCTTCTTAAAAACAGTTTGGGAGGTAGTGTAAAATTAACACGTGAGGTCATATACAACTTTGGGTGTTGCGAACAAGGGAAAAGTCATTGAGTCAGAAGGCTGGTTGGCAATGCAGTTTCGGTCAATGCAATATTTTCCAGCGTGGAGTATATGGTTATTAAAGGTCAACTGTCTTCATTCATCACAATTTGGCTGGAGTTGATGTAAGCTGTGATTCAAGAATGACTTTGGAATGTACAAGTTGGAAGAAGGAAAATGAATGGGCCATATGATGGAAACCAAATGTTTTTGGCTTGCTAAAAAAGGATGGATAGATATTTCTTTGGGAAATTGACAGTTTCGGTAGTAGACCAGGAACAACTAGGAAAGAAAAAAGTTATTTAAAACTCTTCTTTTTGAGACGAGATTGGACAATCATTTGTCTTGAATGCTATAGTTTCCTGCTTGAACAGAGGGTTGGACTAGAAGATCTCCAAGGTGTCTTCCAACTCTGTTATTCTGCTAAATTGTTACTGGTGGGAAAGATTTGAGAAGAAGGCAACCCTGTGTTCTTTGGGCAACTATCTTAATTTATTCATATTACCGGTTCTCTTTACTTCCAAACGTGGATTGGCTCAAATGGGTCTTGTGAATACACTCATACTGTTTCCTAATGTCAACTTCTAGAACAGGGGTCTTCAAACTTGGTCCTTTTATGACTTGTGGACTTCAACTCCCAGAATTCCTCAGCCAGGTTGGGAGTTGAAGTCTACAAGTCATAAAAGGGCCAAGTTTGAAGACCCCTGTTCTAGAATGTTCTTTGACTTGTCAATCAACCTACCCCTGAAATTCTCAGGCAGTCTTCCACCCAACTGCTAACTATGTTGGTCCTGCTTCGTTTCTGAGATCAGCCAAGGTCAAACTAGGTGCTGACACTTGTCAAATTATCCCTTTAATTAATAAACCAGCAGTTTATAACTAGCAAATGAGATGAACCCCCCTGTTCTTTCGAAGTCAATGTGTAATACAGAGAGTTCTGTTTTAGCCATTGTATATGTGAAGGTCATTCCATGAATCATATTCCTGTAAGATGGAGCAGTGAAGCTGGTTACATTTCCTTCTGAGGTAAAAGAGTTTCTATGGAAATGTCTGCTGAACTTCAGGAACAGCAGCTTCATAAGCCATAAAAAATAGGCATCAGCTTCCAGGTGTTCATGCAGTTGAAGTTAGTACTGTCATATTTTTTAAAACAATGCCTATTAAAACATCTCTAGAAAGAGTGCAGAGAAGAGCAACAAAGATGATTAAAGAGCTGGAGGCTAAAACATGTGAAGAAAGGTTGCAGGAATTGGGTATGTCTAGTTTAATGAAGAGGAAGACTAAGGGTGACATGATAGCAGTCTTCCAATATTTGAGGGGCTGCCCCAAAGAAGAGGGGGTCAAGCTATTCTCCAAAGTACCGGAAGGTGGGACAAGAACAATGGATGGAAACTAATCAAGGATAGAACCAACCTAGAATTAAGGAGAAATTTTCTGACAGTGAAAACTACCAGTGGCACGGCTTTCCTTCAGAAATTGTGGGTAGCCCATCACTGGAAGTTTTTAAGATGAGATTGGACAACCATTTGTCTGAAATGGTTCAGGGCTTCCTGCTTAAAGAGGAATTGCAGTAGTAGACCTTCAAGGTCTCTTCCGACTCTGCTATTCTATTAGAAATCAGGGTTCAACCTATCTGGGAAGACTGTCTTCTCCTGAATCAAACTCCCTGGAGTCATCACACACTAATGATGATCAAAAATGACAGCCATTTTTGGTCCTGACCCTCCAGAATCCAAAAAACGTGGTTGATTGAGCTGATTGGGCAATGAGAGACTTTTTATCTTAATAGCATAATTGGTGAGTGGAGAAAGAGAAAAACTGAGATGTATCTAGATCCTTCTTTATTGCCCTTGAACAGGGGTAGGCAATCTTGGCTCTTTCATGACTAGTGCACTTCAACTCCCAGAATTCCTGAGCCAGCATGGCTCAGCTTGGAAACTCTCTCTTTCCCCTCAACATGGCTGGCTCAGGAATTCTGGGAGTTGAAGTCCACGAGTCATAAAAGAGCCAAGGTTGCCTACCCCTGCCCTAGGCCTAGGACCTAGGAGATTCTAAGAGCCCAGATGAAAGCACAGTGCTTTCTTTTTCTCCATCCTCTTTTCACTTCATTCTCTGCATCCCCTTTTAAATAACCTTTTTCTTGCGTAGTTTCTCCTGGCCTACTTTTGAAGCTGTCATTCAGCTGGTTAACGTTTGTCTTGGTGTGTTATTATCTTTAAGTTTTCAGCCTGTACATGTAGAATTTTGCAAATGCATTATGCTGATTGGACGGAAACTTCGATTAGTTAGAAAGGTTGAAAGAAGAGAGTTACTTTCCTTGGAATAAGCATATTTAATAGTGGTATAAAATATTTTTAGTGGCTGTTTTTCGGCGTCATGTCTAGACAATGTAGATGCAATGCTAAGTATTAAAACCTATGATTTTTTTTTATTTCTCAATAAGGATGATGGACTGCATTATACAACAAAATTTTCCTTAGTGAAATTCCATTGTGAGTACCTATATACTGGTCAAGAATGAACCTTCAAAAGTGCAATACATGTGCATAAATATGAATATTGTATCTTCCGTTGCTGCGTCTCAGCTTATCTTCCTGTTGCACCCAACAGTCTTTGTTGATTCATAAACCTGGGACAACCAGACACGTTTCTGTAATCTCTGCCTGATTTGTCTACTTTTTCATACTTGGATTGTGGCCACATAGCAAAATGCAGAAGGTGGTTTTAACAATGCACCTTTAATTAAGCTCCTTCCAACTTGGGGATCCATATGCCTTCTCTTAGTAAAGATGTTTGTAATCTGCCTCTTACCTTACAGCAGATGTTGCTTTCTGTGTGCAGGATTTGCTTCCGGGTGCAATTCAAGGTGCTGGTTGTCACCTTTAAAGCCCTTCATGGGTTGGGACCAGGTTACTCTTGCAGGGCACGTCCACCAGACCCACTAAAGACCCACACAAGGAATGTTGTGGGTCCCATCCCCTAAGGAGGTACAACTGTTTTGACCTAGAAGAAGGGCCTTCTCCCTACTGGCTCCCTCCCTTTGGAACATCATCCCTCCAGAAATGAGACTGGACCCCATTTACACACTCTTTCGTAAGGCCCTGAAGACTTGGTTTTGCCAATGGGCCTTGGGAATCCAGAGTGGGATGGAGCCCATTAAATGGCTGGCATGAATGTGTACTGTTGCTGGGTGGGGATGTTTTTTTTCCCTTTTATATTTTGTTTTTATGTCCACTGTCTTGAGTCACCCTGTGCGAATAGACAGTATAAATTTTTTAACTAACTAAATAAAAAGAGTGTAAGAAAATGTGTGTATGTGTGCAGCTGAGTAGACCCCACACCCCTTTGCACCACTCAGGTGACCCTGAGGACACAACTAAACGCCCAAGTAGCCTCAACGACTCTCTAAAACAGGGGTTCCCAACTGGGGGTGCGAGGCAATATTCCAGGGGATGCAAAATCTTGGATTTAGAAGTTTCAAAGTTATAGTGTGTAGGCATAATTAGTTTGTTTGTTTATTTATTTATTAATTTATAAAATTTATATGCCGCCCAATTCCTAGGAACTCAGGGTGGCATACAAAATTAAAACAATAAATATAACAATAAAAATGAGTACATTCACACAGCATGTCCCAATCGTATTCCGCCCCCCCCCCCGGGGACATCAACCCCAGGCCTGCCGGAACAGGAGAGTTTTAATGGCTTTCTTGAAGGCCGGCAAGGTGGGAGTAGTTCGAATCTCGGGGGGAAGTTGATTCCACCACGTCG
>NW_024098581.1:0-5524 GCF_016545835.1 Crotalus tigris | reverse complement strand
GTCTATTAAGGCTTTCACCTTCACAGCTTCGGGCATGGGGGGGATTAATATAGTCACTGTTTTGAAGATGGGTGTGATGCATCCACTTACCAGGGGTTCGCACTCCGAGCTGTCATCTGAGGCATCCACCGGCCCTGTGGTGTAGGCTGGAGTCCTTTCCCCTTGGTGAGCAGAGGTGGGGGTTTCTGCAATTTCCATCATTCTCATGGCCGTTTCTTTTGGCTTAGCTGAATACTTTCCGGGTTTGTTGATTTGGGATCTGTCTGGGTTGTGCTTGGGGGCCTTTGAGCGGCATTCTACAGCTCGATGCCCTTCTCTTCCGCACTGAAACATCTCATTGGATCCTGGCGTATACGATGATCTTCACCGGTGGTGGGTCAGATCAGGGGGGGGGGCTCCATGTTTTCCTCGGACGGTGCATCTTCAATAGGTCGATTCGGCTTCTTCTGCCAAGACCGTACATCCTCAAGCGATGTGGGTCCCTCGGGGCAGGAAAGAACATCATATAGAATCATAAGTTTAGTCAGTTTTGAAATGCGCAAAGGAGGAAGTCTTGGCCAATTCAGTTGCGCAATGGCCCGAACTTCTTGTGTATACTCATCACACTGGGCGTGCTCAATGAGCCTCATCGTTGTTATTCTTTCACGGGCTTTGCGAGCACCAGGGGGTCTTCAAATCGTCTTCTCAAAGAGGACATGAAACGGTTGAAGTTACTGAGTTCTGGGGCATTGGAGTCATGCAAGTTCACTACCCCATCCGCAGCTGGTCCATCCAGGGCAGATTGCACGATCCGGATGCGGGCTTTGTCGCTGGGAATATCCTGCCCATATTCCTCCATGTAGCTGAGGATTTGGGTTAGGAAAAATCCCAAGCGTGTTGGCTCCCCTTTGAATTTCACTTCCAACGGTGGACGTCTTGGAATGGATCGGTGCCTCTGTTGTGGGTGGTAGTGCCTTCCGTCCAGATTGCCATCTGTGGTCCGGTAGGGGGTGGGAGCTCCTGGATCAGTAGATGTCCCTGAGGTTGCAGGTTCCATGTCCCCCTCGGTGTCTCTCCCTTTGCGGCTCCAGGAACTGGGGCAGCCGTAGGGTTCAGTATTCTCCTCTCCTAGGGAGCTGAGAGTTCTCTTCATCAGGTCAATAGCTTTCTCTAGGATCCAGTCTGAGTACGGTGCCCAGCTTTCTCCCTCTTCACTTGAGTGCAGGGATTTCTCCATCTCCTGCTTCCATTCTGGTTGCTTGGTCCCCCGTCTCAGGGTCACCTTTCTTGATTCCTTTCCCCACTCACTTTTCTTTCCAACGCCCATCGACCAGCGAGGCTTGTGGTCCTGTGTCTCCAACACTTCTTCTCCTGAGGAATCTGGCCTCTCGGATCCCAACATCTGGCAAGGTTCCAACGGGGTCAGCGGCTCTCTTTCCAGGGAGTTTTCCCCCTCTCTTGCTCCATTGTCTGACATGGTAAATTTTTGCAAAATCCCCCGGCAAGGGTCTTCCTTCCAGGTGGATTAATTTTGCAAGTCCTGTCTAATGTAAGGACCCACCCCACTTTGCATCTTAAGAAGACAGAACTCTTGGAATAGCTCTTCCAACAGGAATCCTTATTAAGAGAAAATGGTTGCAGGCATGCTAGACAGGACTTGGGGTTCAAGCTCTCCCATTCAAGGTTTTAAGGGGTTCCCCAGTAGTCCCACCCAATCAACCCCCCTTCCAGTGATAGTTTCAAGTATCACAATTCCACCCCGTTTCTTTTTTCTTCCGTCTGGATGGAGACTTCAGATAACTACATGAAAGGCAAATACTCTTCTTTGTTAATGCTAATGTTCTCTGGTGTTAACGCTTTGAGGTTACAATAGGTTACAATAAAAACACATTCAGCATTCAGCTCTTTGAAGTCTACTGAAGGAAGTGAGGGCCATAAAGCCCCTTTGTTCTCCCCCTTCTCTCCCTCTTATGGCAGAATCCAAAGAAGGCAGAATTGGGAGTTTCTATATTTGATAATTAAAGATGAAATATGAGTGGATTCTGACATCCGCCCCCTCTTAACAATAAGAGAGATCCACCTGCAAGAAAACAAACAGGTATAAAGAGTTAGTTAGGCTTGTGGGATACTCTGTGGTGAACTTCTTGCAATAGTTCGGGCTCCTGACATGACGTTTATGGACCCCTCGTTTTGTGAGGCAGGGATTGTTTCCTTCCAGCAACTATGTACTGAGTTGCTCTGATATTCCGAAGTAAAGACTTCCTTTATTTCAAAGGGTGTCCCCTCCACCATGACTGGAGGTGGGGTGGGATTTTTGGCCGTAAGGGTGACTGATGCTCTATTTTCAGCAAACTGCAGTGGAAAATTGGGTGTATTTGCCTAAGATTTTTGGGTAATTCTAATTCTACTGTTACTGGGTTTATGATTCTTTTAATTGGAAAAGGCCCTATATATTTTGGTCCATGTTTTTTACAGGGCTTAAGGGACTTTAGGTATTTTGTAGATAAGTACACCATTTCTCCTATAATGAATTGTGTAGGCTCAACCGCTTTTTTTAGCGGCTTGTGCTTTGATGCCCGCCCTAGCTTCATCTAGTGATTTTCTGACTATTGGCCAGTGTTTTGGGTAGGTTTCCATATTCTTTCAGTGAAAGGGATCGTTGGTTCTTTTGGGTTTAACTCTGGCATAGGGATGAAACTTTGGCCGTTGGCTATTTGAAAAGGAGTGTAGCCTGTGCTGGAGTGGACTGCATTATTGTAGGCAACTTCTGCAAAAGGAAGTAAGTCCGTCCAATCACTCTGTTGGAAATTTAAAAAACATCTCCAATATTGCTCAAGTACCGACTGGCAGCGTTCCGCTTGTCCATCCCCTTGAGGGTGGTGGCTAGATGTCAATCCCTGAGTGGTCCCTAAGAGGGATAAAAATTCCTTCCAAAATGCAGACGTAAATTGCACTCCCCTATCAGAGATGATGCGTTGGGGTGCCCCGTGCAATCTGTAAATGTGCTGGATGAAAAGTTTTGCTAAGGCCTTTGCAGTGGGAATTTTTTTGGCAAGGGATAAAGTGCACCTGTTTGGAAAATAGGTCCGTGACTGTCCAGATAACAGTATTCCCATTGCTTTCAGGCAATTCCACTATAAAATCCATGGCTATTTCCCTCCAGGGGGCTGAGGGACTTGCCACTGGTTGTAACAGCCCTGGCGATTTCCCTTGCAACCTCTTTGCTGATGCCCAGTTTGGCAGTTCACGGCAACAAACTTTCTATGTCCTTTTTTTTATTGATGGCCACCAAAATTGCCGTTTAATAAGTGTAAAGTGTTACAAATCAAAATGCCCTGCTGATTTTGGTGTCCATGGCACAAGGTGCATGACAGTTTAGTCTTTGAGTTGTTTGGTATATATAACTTTTCCCCTACCCAAGCAATCCGTGCCTCTCATTGTGCACACATTTTGTTTTTCGGGAACGCATGCATCTGTTTCCAAACTTTTTCTGAATTCAATTCCAGTTTGGCTGTCCAGTTGTGGTTTTAATTTGGCTTGGGTTCTTGTGGTTACTGGTGCTGGCAGTTGTGACTCTGCCATTATTGGTCTAGAGTCTGTGGTTCGTGCGCTGTTATATTGGGGCATGCGAGATAGAGCATCTGCCAGGAAGTTCTTTCTTCCTGGTAATGTTTGAGCTTAAATTGGAATTGGTGAAAATGCCTCGACCATCCGGGCTTGTTTGGGATTGAGTTTCCTGGAAGTGTTTCAAAGGGGCCCCCCCCTTTCTAAGATTTTTGTGATCATCTCACCACCTGGAATGTGATTTTGTTGCCTTCAGGACTTCTGCTAGCGTGAGTAATCCCATCGTTATCGCATAAGCCTCCTTCTCCCCAGACGGGCCACATGGTCGTTCTGTATCGTGGAGTTTCTTGATGTATTTGCACAGGTTTCATACTGCTCATCATTTTCTTTGGAATAGCACATTGCCGCCCACTGCCAATATCACTTGCATCTGCTGTATTATGAAGGGCTTGTCCCTGTCTGGGTGCCTTAGTACTGGTTCGGCAGAAAAAAGTCTCTATAGTCTCTCAAACGCTGCTTGGCACTCCATTGTCCATGTTAGTGGCTGGCTAGGTTTTACTGAGGATGTTCCCTTCGTTTTTAGTAAGTTAGTGAGGGGCAAGGCTATCTGTGCAAATGAGGGGATGAATTGGCAGTAAAAATTTGCAAAACCCAGGAAACTTTGTAGTTGCTTTCTTGTGCGGGGTGGTGCCCAATTTAGTACTGCTTTGACCTTCTCCGGGTCCATTTCAATGCCCTGTGGGGATATGCGATAGCCTAGGTAGTCTATCCTTTCCTGTTGGAATTCGCATTTTGAGAGTTTGGCATATAGGTGAGCGGCTCGCAGCTTCTTTAAAACCGCTCTGACAAGTTTGACGTGTTCTTCTTTTGTTTCGGTAAAGATAAGAATGTCGTCCAAGTAAACAAGGACCCCCTTAAACAGGTGCTCCCTTAGAACGTCATTGATTCATTGCATAAAGACTGCAGGGCCCCCTTGTAATCCAAATGGCAAGACTTTGAATTGATAGCACCCCATGGGGCAGTTAAATGCAGTCTTCCATTCGTCCCCTTCCTTAATTCTCACGCGATAGTAACCTTCCCTTAGGTCTAGTTTAGAAAAAAATTTCCCTTTCGATAGGTGTGACAGCATGTCTTTCATGAGGGGCAGAGGGTATAGGTTTGCTTTCACTGCTTGTAGTCAGGGCCTATAACCTCCATGCAAAACGTAAAGAGCCATCCTTCTTCTCCTCTAAAAGGACGCGGGGGCAGGCCACTTTAGGCTATGGCTGGCTCAATGCAGACCTCTCTCACAGGTTTTTTTTTATAAAATCTTTCCATTTCCGTCTCTTCTCCTTTGGGCTCATGGATTATAATCTGGCTTCGGGAGTTTTTGCCCCAGGCTTGAATTCAATGGTACATGTCTTTGGGTCGGTGGGGGTGGAAGTCATTGCCCTCCCTCACTGCAGACTTCGCAAGGTCCAATATATTCCTCTGGTATTTCTGTTAATCTTTTTTTCCTCTCCCATGGTTGCTTTTTCTATTCTTGATTCTGGTAGCCCCCCTTGGGATTTTAAGTCCATAGGGTCCCCCTTTGGGAATTTGATTTCTGTCATTCTCCAATTTACCCAGGGGTTCCATTTTTTAAATCATTCCATCCCTAGGATCATTGGGCATTCCATGCCTGGGGTCACCACAAACGTTATGTCCTCTTCATGTTTGCCCAGGGAGAGGTGTATTGGTAGAGTGGCTAGTGTAGCTGGCACCCCCCCTGCTATGGATCCATCTAACTGGCCAATGAGATTGGTTGTTCCAGTCTCCTCAATGGAATGCCCAGATTCCCCACTAGGGTCAGGCTAATGAGGCAGCGGTTGCAGCCAGAGTCTATTAAGGCTTTCACCTTCACAGCTTCGGGCATGGGGGGGATTAATATAGTCACTGTTTTGAAGATGGGTGTGATGCATCCACTTACCAGGGGTTCGCCCTCTGAGCTGTCATCTGAGGC
>NW_024098580.1:0-6556 GCF_016545835.1 Crotalus tigris | reverse complement strand
AACTCGGAGAGCAAAATGGACATCGCCAACAAACTCAGAGTGCTTGGGTAGGGTTAGGAGGGCACTTACTTTTCTAGGCTGCCCTATCCATGTTTCCTGGCAAAATACATGGGAAAATCCCAAGGGAGGAAAATTCCACTTAGGGTTAGGTCACCATCAACTCGGAGAGCAAAATGGACACCGCCAACAAATTCAGAGTGCTTGGGTATGGTTAGGAAGCCATTGAGTTTTCCAGGCTGCTCTATCTATGTTTCCTGGCAAAATACATGGGAAAATCCCATGAGGAAAATTCCACTTAGGGTTAGGGTTAGGCCACTATGAACTCATAGGGCAAAATGGACATCATCAACAAATTCGGAGTTCTTGGGTATGGTTAGGAACGCATTGACTTTTCCAGGCTGTCCTATCTATGTTTCCTGGTAAAATATATGGGAAAATCCCATTGGAGGAATATCCCACTTAGGGTTAGGGTTAGGTCACCATCAACTTGGAGAGCAAAATGGACACCGCCAACAAATTCAGAGTGCTTGGGTATGGTTAGGAAGCCATTGAGTTTTCCAGGCTGTCCTATCTATGTATCCTGGTAAAATACATGGGAAAATCCCATTGGAGGAAAATTCCACTTAGGGTTAGGGTTAGGTCACCATCAACTCGGAGAGCAAAATGGACATCGCCAATAAACTCAGAATGCTTGGGTATGGTTAGGAGGGCACTTACTTTTCTAGGCTGCCCTATCTATTTTTCCTGGCAAAATACATAGGAAAATCCTATTGGAGGAAAATCCCACTTAGGGTTAGGGTTAGGTCACCATCAACTTGGAGAGCAAAATGGACATCGCCAACAAACTCAGAGTGCTTGGGTATGGTTAGGAGGGCACTTACTTTTGTAGGCTGCCCTATCTATGTTTCCTGGTAAAATACACTGGAAAATTCCATTGGAGGAAAATCCCACTTAGGGTTAGGGTTAGGTCACCATGAACTCAGAGAGCAAAATGGACATCGCCAACAAACTCAGAGTGCGTGCGTATGGTTAGGAGGGCACTTACTTTTCTAGGCTGCCCTATCTATTGTTCCTGGCAAAATACATGGGAAAATCCCATTGGAGGAAAATCCCACTTAGGGTTAGGGTTAGGTCACCGTGAACTCGGAGAGCAAAATGGACATTGCCAACAAACTCAGAGTGCTTGGCTAGGGTTAGGAAGGCACTTACTTTTCTAGGCTGCCCTATCTATGTTTCCTGGCAAAATACATGGGAAAATCCCATTGGAAGAAAATCCCACTTAGGGTTAGGGTTAGGTCACCATCAACTCGGAGAGCAAAATGGACATCGCCAACAAACTCAGAGTGCGTGGGTATGGTTAGGAGGGCACTTACTTTTCTAGGCTGCCCTATCCATGTTTCCTGGCAAAATACATGGGAAAATCCCAAGGGAGGAAAATTCCACTTAGGGTTAGGTCACCATCAACTCGGAGAGCAAAATGGACACCGCCAACAAAGTCAGAGTGCTTGGGTATGGTTAGGAAGCCATGATTTCTAGGCTGCCCATCTATGTTTCCTGGTAAAATATATGAGGAACAATTCCCATTGGAGGAATACCACACTTAGGGTTAGGGTTAGGGTCACCTATCAACTGGAGAGCACAAAACATGGACATGCGCAACTAAAATTAAGAGTGCCTTGGGTATGGTTTAGGAGGGCACTTATTTTTCTAGCCTGCCCCATCTGTTTCCTGGTAAAATACATGGGAAAATCCCATTGGAGGAAAATTCCACTTAGGGTTAGGATTAGGTCACCATCAACTCGGAGAGCAAAATGGACACCGCCAACAAACTCAGAGTGATTGGGTATGGTTAGGAGGGCACTTACTTTTCTAGGCTGCCCTATCTATGTTTCCTGGCAAAATACATGGGAAAATCCCATTGGAAGAAAATCCCACTTAGGGTTAGGGTTAGGTCACCATCAACTCGGAGAGCAAAATGGACATCGCCAACAAACTCAGAGTGCTTGGGTATGGTTAGGAGGGCACTTACTTTTCTAGGCTGCCCTATCCATGTTTCCTGGCAAAATACATGGGAAAATCCCAAGGGAGGAAAATTTCACTTAGGGTTAGGTCACCATCAACTCGGAGAGCAAAATGGACACCGCCAACAAATTCAGAGTGCTTGGGTATGGTTAGGACGCCATTGAGTTTTCCAGGCTGCTCTATCTATGTTTCCTGGCAAAATACATGGGAAAATCCCATGAGGAAAATTCCACTTAGGGTTAGGGTTAGGCCACTATGAACTCATAGGGCAAAATGGACATCATCAACAAATTCTGAGTTCTTGGGTATGGTTAGGAACGCATTGACTTTTCCAGGCTGTCCTATCTATGTTTCCTGGTAAAATATATGGGAAAATCCCATTGGAGGAATATCCCACTTAGGGTTAGGGTTAGGTCACCATCAACTTGGAGAGCAAAATGGACACCGCCAACAAATTCAGAGTGCTTGGGTATGGTTAGGAAGCCAGTGAGTTTTCCAGGCTGTCCTATCTATGTATCCTGGTAAAATACATGGGAAAATCCCATTGGAGGAAAATCCCACTTAGGGTTAGGATTAGGTCACCATCAACTCGGAGAGCAAAATGGACACCGCCAATAAACTCAGAATGCTTGGGTATGGTTAGGAGGGCACTTACTTTTCTAGGCTGCCCTATCTATTTTTCCTGGCAAAATACATAGGAAAATCCTATTGGAGGAAAATCCCACTTAGGGTTAGGGTTAGGTCACCATCAACTTGGAGAGCAAAATGGACATCGCCAACAAACTCAGAGTGCGTGGGTATGGTTAGGAGGGCACTTACTTTTGTAGGCTGCCCTATCTATGTTTCCTGGTAAAATACACTGGAAAATTCCATTGGAGGAAAATCCCACTTAGGGTTAGGGTTAGGTCACCATGAACTCAGAGAGCAAAATGGACATCGCCAACAAACTCAGAGTGCGTGCGTATGGTTAGGAGGGCACTTACTTTTCTAGGCTGCCCTATCTATTGTTCCTGGCAAAATACATGGGAAAATCCCATTGGAGGAAAATCCCACTTAGGGTTAGGGTTAGGTCACCGTGAACTCGGAGAGCAAAATGGACATTGCCAACAAACTCAGAGTGCTTGGCTAGGGTTAGGACGGCACTTACTTTTCTAGGCTGCCCTATCTATGTTTCCTGGCAAAATACATGGGAAAATCCCATTGGAAGAAAATCCCACTTAGGGTTAGGGTTAGGTCACCATCAACTCGGAGAGCAAAATGGACATCGCCAACAAACTCAGAGTGCTTGGGTATGGTTAGGAGGGCACTTACTTTTCTAGGCTGCCCTATCCATGTTTCCTGGCAAAATACATGGGAAAATCCCAAGGGAGGAAAATTCCACTTAGGGTTAGGTCACCATCAACTCGGAGAGCAAAATGGACACCGCCAACAAATTCAGAGTGCTTGGGTATGGTTAGGAAGCCAGTGAGTTTTCCAGGCTGCTCTATCTATGTTTCCTGGCAAAATACATGGGAAAATCCCATGAGGAAAATTCCACTTAGGGTTAGGGTTAGGCCACTATGAACTCATAGGGCAAAATGGACATCATCAACAAATTCGGAGTTCTTGGGTATGGTTAGGAACGCATTGACTTTTCCCGGCTGTCCTATCTATGTATCCTGGTAAAATACATGGGAAAATCCCATTGGAGGAAAATTCCACTTAGGGTTAGGATTAGGTCACCATCAACTCGGAGAGCAAAATGGACACCGCCAACAAACTCAGAGTGCTTGGGTATGGTTAGGAGGGCACTTACTTTTCTAGGCTGCCCTATCTATGTTTCCTGGTAAAATACACTGGAAAATTCCATTGCAGGAAAATCTCACTTAGGGTTAGGGTTAGGTCACCATGGACTCAGAGAGCAAAATGGACATTGCCAACAAACTCAGAGTGCTTGGCTATGGTTAGGAGGGCACTGAATTTTCTAGGCTGTTCTATCTATGTTTCCTGGTAAAAAACATGGGAAAATCCCATTGGAGGAAAATCCCACTTAGGGTTAGGGTTAGGTCACCATGAACTCGGAGAGCAAAATGGACATCGCCAACAAACTGAGAGTGCTTGGGTATGGTTAGGAGAGCAATTACTTTTCTAGGCTGTTCTATCTATGTTTCCTGGTAAAAAACATGGGAAAATCCCATTGGAGGAAAATCCCACTTAGGGTTAGGTTTAGGTCACCATCAACTCGGAGAGCAAAATGGACACCGCCAACAAATTCAGAGTGCTTGGGTATGGTTAGGAAGGCCTTGACTTTTCTAGGCTGTCCTATGTTTCCTGGTAAAATATATGGGAAAATCCCATTGGAGGAAAATCCCACTTAGGGTTAGGGTTAGGTCACCATCAACTCGGAGAGCAAAATGGACATCGCCAACAAACTCAGAGTGCTTGGGTATGGTTAGGAGGGCACTTACTTTTCTAGGCTGCCCTATCCATGTTTCCTGGCAAAATACATGGGAAAATCCCAAGGGAGGAAAATTCCACTTAGGGTTAGGTCACCATCAACTCGGAGAGCAAAATGGACACCGCCAACAAATTCAGAGTGCTTGGGTATGGTTAGGAAGCCAGTGAGTTTTCCAGGCTGCTCTATCTATGTTTCCTGGCAAAATACATGGGAAAATCCCATGAGGAAAATTCCACTTAGGGTTAGGGTTAGGCCACTATGAACTCATAGGGCAAAATGGACATCATCAACAAATTCGGAGTTCTTGGGTATGGTTAGGAACGCATTGACTTTTCCAGGCTGTCCTATCTATGTTTCCTGGTAAAATATATGGGAAAATCCCATTGGAGGAATATCCCACTTAGGGTTAGGGTTAGGTCACCATCAACTTGGAGAGCAAAATGGACACCGCCAACAAATTCAGAGTGCTTGGGTATGGTTAGGAAGCCATTGAGTTTTCCAGGCTGTCCTATCTATGTATCCTGGTAAAATACATGGGAAAATCCCATTGGAGGAAAATTCCACTTAGGGTTAGGGTTAGGTCACCATCAACTCGGAGAGCAAAATGGACATCGCCAATAAACTCAGAATGCTTGGGTATGGTTAGGAGGGCACTTACTTTTCTAGGCTGCCCTATCTATTTTTCCTGGCAAAATACATAGGAAAATCCTATTGGAGGAAAATCCCACTTAGGGTTAGGGTTAGGTCACCATCAACTTGGAGAGCAAAATGGACATCGCCAACAAACTCAGAGTGCTGGGGTATGGTTAGGAGGGCACTTACTTTTGTAGGCTGCCCTATCTATGTTTCCTGGTAAAATACACTGGAAAATTCCATTGGAGGAAAATCCCACTTAGGGTTAGAGTTAGGTCACCATGAACTCAGAGAGCAAAATGGACATCGCCAACAAACTCAGAGTGCGTGCGTATGGTTAGGAGGGCACTTACTTTTCTAGGCTGCCCTATCTATTGTTCCTGGCAAAATACATGGGAAAATCCCATTGGAGGAAAATCCCACTTAGGGTTAGGGTTAGGTCACCGTGAACTCGGAGAGCAAAATGGACATAGCCAACAAACTCAGAGTGCTTGGCTAGGGTTAGGAAGGCACTTACTTTTCTAGGCTGCCCTATCTATGTTTCCTGGCAAAATACATGGGAAAATCCCATTGGAAGAAAATCCCACTGAGGGTTAGGGTTAGGTCACCATCAACTCGGAGAGCAAAATGGACATCGCCAACAAACTCAGAGTGCTTGGGTATGGTTAGGAGGGCACTTACTTTTCTAGGCTGCCCTATCCATGTTTCCTGGCAAAATACATGGGAAAATCCCAAGGGAGGAAAATTCCACTTAGGGTTAGGTCACCATCAACTCGGAGAGCAAAATGGACACCGCCAACAAATTCAGAGTGCTTGGGTATGGTTAGGAAGCCATTGAGTTTTCCAGGCTGCTCTATCTATGTTTCCTGGCAAAATACATTGGAAAATCCCATGAGGAAAATTCCACTTAGGGTTAGGGTTAGGCCACTATGAACTCATAGGGCAAAATGGACATCATCAACAAATTCGGAGTTCTTGGGTATGGTTAGGAACGCATTGACTTTTCCCGGCTGTCCTATCTATGTATCCTGGTAAAATACATGGGAAAATCCCATTGGAGGAAAATTCCACTTAGGGTTAGGATTAGGTCACCATCAACTCGGAGAGCAAAATGGACACCGCCAACAAACTCAGAGTGCTTGGGTATGGTTAGGAGGGCACTTACTTTTCTAGGCTGCCCTATCTATGTTTCCTGGTAAAATACACTGGAAAATTCCATTGCAGGAAAATCTCACTTAGGGTTAGGGTTAGGTCACCATGGACTCAGAGAGCAAAATGGACATTGCCAACAAACTCAGAGTGCTTGGCTATGGTTAGGAGGGCACTGACTTTTCTAGGCTGTTCTATCTATGTTTCCTGGTAAAAAACATGGGAAAATCCCATTGGAGGAAAATCCCACTTAGGGTTAGGGTTAGGTCACCATGAACTCGGAGAGCAAAATGGACATCGCCAACAAACTGAGAG